>NC_056726.1:1159008997-1159128997 GCF_019279795.1 Protopterus annectens | reverse complement strand
GGTGTGAATGACCTGAGATGTACCTCCCTGGGCAACATGAAAATAGACATGGATGAGCTCTCGGATCATGTAGCCCAGGCAGGTATGACCCTAACTCTGAGTAGCATCCTGCCATCACCCAGAATTATACCACAATAAAGGACAAAGTGATTGACTTCAACAATTGGCTAAGCTTCTGGTGTCATTCTAAAGGGATTCAGTGTCTGCTTGGGATGACATGATCGACAGACCATGATGCTTTGCCAGAGATGGGATTCCGGATACTGGCTAAGGCTCTTGCCACCCCTATAGTGCCTTTTTTAGGCAAGGCTCAAATGACAAACTCACCATCGTAGCAGGTATAAGTAAGCAAAATCTGACGGTAATGTTACTCAGTGCTAGAAGTCTAAACCTCAAAATGCACTCACTCGAGGCACTCCTTAAAATGGACAAGATTGACATCAGTGCAGTGATGGAGACCTGGTTCAAGGCTCCAGAGAGACCCCTGCATTACCAGGCTATAACTCATACCACACATTTCAGCCACCTAACCTGGACCAAAACACTAAAGGAGGAGTTGTGTCCATATTCATTAAGGATATCCACACCTCCAGACACCAAAATTATCTAAGTGCAACTAACACTGGGCAAGACTGCAGTTCAGGTTGTAGCTTGTTACAGATCCCCCACCATGCCCCAGGATGTTCACTCCTCATTTCTTGATATACTGGGTAATATTAAGGTATCACCCAATACACTAATAATGGTAGATTTTAACTACCCCACCATCAACTGGGAAAATTACTTATGCATTTGCTCAATGCTTTCTTGAATTCATAAATTCCAATGCCCTGGATCAGCTTGTCCATGCTCCCACCAGGGGCGGCAATATCCTGGACCTGGTCAGTACCAATATGGGCAACTGATGTTCCATGCCAGAGGTCAGCTCCTCGCTGGTCAGATATGAACACATGCTAATCACCCTAGACATCAATATCCCTCACCCCATTAAGAAAACCACTGTAAAAACTTCTCCAAAGCCAACTTCATGCTTCTTAAGACAGGCATGGCAAGTTTCACAACACCCATACAGACAGAACAAATGCACTGTGTAAGCACATACAGGAGTACATGGATCGTGCCATCCCCAACAGAACCAAGACGCTATCCTCCAAAAAAAGGAAGCCGATCTGGTGGTCCCCTGCCATAAACAAACTCTACAACAGAAACAAGAAGCTGTTGCAAAAAAAGAGTAAAATCCCCTGATTGCAGGAACTCCCTGGTCAGCCTCAGTAAGAAGCTGAGATCCCTCATAAAATCCTCCAAAGCTAGTTACGAAAATAAAATCGCCACTGATTCTAAAGACAACCACAAAGCATTCTACAGCTATGTCAAGAATCTCAATGGGACACTCGGATCTGTTCTGAACTACAACACAATGGCACTATATATACAGAACCAACTGATATTGCCAACATCCTGGCATATAGTTTCAGTGCAAACTTCACACACCCCCACCCACCAAAGGGCCCATCACTATACCGGAAGAATGCAAAGCCCATATAATCATGGCTGCACAAGTAAAGACCGCATTCTCCAAAGCCAAAAACACAGCATCCATAGGACCTGACAATATCCCAGGCTGCGTTTTGCAGGAACTACAGAATGAAATGGCACCCCACCTAAGTACCATGTTCATTCATAGCCTCACTCTAGGCTTTGTGCCTACTGAATGGCAAATAGCGACGGATATCCCACTCCAAAAAGGGGGTGCCACCACGGACCCCAGGAACTACAGCCCAATTAGTCTGACGAGCCTGGTCTGCAAGGCCATGGAACATATCATCTTTGAGCTTATAAACATGGACATAAGTAACCTCCAAACTCTAGACCCCACTCAGTTTGGGTTTGTAAAAGGTAGGTCATGTCTCTTAAACCTGATTGACTTTTTTGAAGTAGTCACCAGAGCCATGGACGAGGGTATTGTGCTGCACACAGCCTATCTTGACCTCGCCAAGGTTTTGACACCATCCCTCACTCTGGAATTATACATAAACTCACTAGACTGGGCATAAATCCCTATGTTGCCAGATGGGTGGCCAAATGGCTTACTGACAGAACCCACACAGTGAAAGTAGCCGACTCCAAATCCAACTTCAGACCAGTGACAAGTGGAGTATCACAGGGTTCAGTCCGGGGTCCTCTCCTGTTTGGCATCTACTTCTCAGAAGTCCAGGCTAATACAGCAGGTCTTTTGCTAATGAAATTCAAAGATGACTGCAAACTAGGTGCCATAATAGAATCGCCTAATGATGTGGACATTCTACAAAGAGGCCTCACTGAGACTGATGCTTGGTGTCAAAGTCATGGCCTCAAGGTCAATGCCAAAATGTGCATTGTCACCCCCTTTGGGAAAAACACTGTACCCATGAACTACCACATAGGTGGTAACCTACTAAACACTGAAAGTGGTGATAAGAGACCTTGGGACACAGGTGGACAGTAGTCTCTCCATTGATAATCACATCACCACAGTAGTCAGTAAATCCTTCTATGTGGCACACCTCATCACAAAGGGGTTCACCTCCAGAAAAAAAGAGGTCATTGTTCCTCTCTACTCATCGCTGATCAGACCCATTATAGAGTACAATGCCCCATTTGGCATGTACCTCACAAGACATCTACAACAACAACTAGAAGGCCAGAGAAATACCTCACTAAAAGGATTATCAGCCTCAAACAGATGCTATATTCAGACTGTCTAAAAAAACTCCAGCTCTACTCCATTGCTTATCGACTACTCAGAGGCGACCTCTGCCTAGCATACAAAGCCATGTCAAACCCAGATCTGTTGGACATGCTACACTTAAAGAAATCCCAATTCCTTCTGAGCCACACACTTCAGGGACCTAAATCTTGCCACCACAATAAACAGAACATGCTGGAGGGATAGATTCCTGTCCCAGAGACTTCCTATGCTCTGGAACAGACTACGCATTCATGTCCAGCAAAGCTCCTCTTTAACCCTCTTTAATAAAAATCTCAACAATTGGATGGGAAATAGGAAACTCACCCCGGGGATCATGTCTGTGGCTCTGCTAGACATGGACACAGGAACATAACTTTCTTGGGTGGTGAAAGCAAGAGAACTGTTTTGGCTAGGCTTATATAGGCCCTAGGGCTGATAGCCTAATACCTACCTATGAACGTATAAGTACGGTCACTTAACAGTATCAAACACTTTTTCAATACCTAGAAAAAGCTCTGCTTTAGGCAGATGTGATAAATAAACTTCCTACATCAAGATAAGTACAGCTCTATCATGATTTTGTCTTGAAAGCCCTTTAATAATGACTGCTTCTTGCTGACCTATTATAACTATAGATAACACAGTTGCAATATTTTACCTAAGATTTTGGCATATATTTCAGTGTCACTGTTTAATAACAAAATAGTTGTAGCATTCTTTTCTTTGCACTACAGTTTGCCTGTTTAGAGGTTTATTGTGGCATGTGATGTAGAGGAGGTGGTAGATTTGGTTACTGTAGTTTTAATATCATTAAGTATTTATGTTAAGTCTATAGTTATTTCTGTCCAGAGGATCTAAAACATCTCCATGTTTAACTCAGTTGCAATGGTAGCATTATCTCCCAGGAAATGAGTTTATAACTTGGTTTAGTTTTGTTTTTAATATTGAGATATTAGGCATTTGAACCATTTCTAGGATGATCTTTGAAAGACTAAACATTCTAGAAACCACACAGTTTTTGGTACCATTCATTTATTAACATGCCATCTTTTATAGATGTTTGTAGAAGGGCTTGTATAACTCACTGACAGAATCTGATTTAATGATATGGTCATTTAAGGGTTCATGACATGAGCGATACCTTGGATGTCAACATACTGCTTTATTTTCATAGAAAAGAGGTTGCCTGTTGACACACACACACACACACACACACACACACACACACACACACACACACACACACACACACACACACACACGACTGCAGTGCTATCTACTTAGTGGAAAGGAAAGGACATTTAATACTGCAATACACATCAATTGCTGTACTTAAATATCAAACTATTGTAAATGCTGGTCTTTAAATATAACTTATCTGCATGCCAGGAAGAGCATATTTGTTTCTAAATTCCTCAGCAATATTAATCCCCAGGCAGTTTTGGTTTAGTGGCCGTGCTGAAGCCTTTCTTTTTCTGAGCATAATAGTTTCCTTGAAATCTGGAAGCACATACAGCATGCTCAATTTAAAATAATAAAATGGGAAATAATAACAATTTCTGGTAAATGCAATACGTCTACATCTTGAAAAATACAGGCATCTACATGTCTGTGGGAAACTTTGGGGTGCAACTAGATAATTAGGGTAACACCAGTAACTGTTAAAATATCTAGTGCCAGAATACACAGACAGTAAATAAATCTTACTATGAAAATATGTCAATGTGGAATACCTTTGGTGTTTTCCTAAACAGATGCATTTCAACACATACTATTAGTATGTGCTTTTGCTTGATTTGACAGCTGGTTTTGAGCTGTAATCTTTTGAGCTAGAAGAGAGTTATTGTCAAGCTCGTTTTGTAACAGTTTTCCTTACTAAACACTTTTCCAAGCAGAACCAGACAATAGTCTTTTTTAACAGTATTTGCTGAGCAATCTCTTAGTTGCATGATTTTCAAATGGGGTACACAACTGTTTCAGGGCAATGACTTATTTTTTCAAGTAAATACCAAGTTGTTCAGCAATTAGCTTCCTTTCACAAACAACCCTATTCAAGTCCTTGTTAAAGTCTCTGAGTTGCTCGCTTGATTTCAAGAAAGAGCATGCAGCTGTTTCATAGCCCTGGTGGCTTTCAAATAATAATAATTGTATCAGCAAATTTCACTTACAAACCTATAGAGACTTTATGAAGTGTAAACACCTGTTTAAGAGCAGTGATTGCTTTCATCTAATGTTTGTTTTTCCTGTCGGCAATTAGTTTCCCAAGTAGCTTCATATGGCAATTTTTGTTAAAGTCAATTCTTTACTTGCATAATTGTCAGGAATTGAACACAGTAATCTTAGAGTCATGACCACTTTCAAGTAAGTGTCAGTTCTGTCAACAGCAAGCTTCATAAATGGATTGGGGCAATACTTTTGTTAACCAGTTTCTTGCTGTGTTTTAGGTACATGTCAAATGGCTGTAATTGTCACAAGCTCTCATAGGTTCATAGAGAGTCTACTATAACTGCATTTCTGCTACTACCTCATTACACACATCCTCAGCTGCTCTAAATGGCAGGTGCTGTACCGTCCACCAGCTCCGTTCTACTTAAATTATCTGTTGCTCCCTCCATCTGACCCTATTGAACTGTATAGCCATACCAGAGCCATAACATTAACCATAAAACTCCCAACCATTCCCAAACATAACCCAAATCTACACTCCCTGACCCTACTTATATAACGCTCCTACCACTCCCTAAACCATAGTTTCCCTAAGCGCAATAAATCTCTAAACCAAATACTGCAAACCCCTCCCCTAACCTAAAGTTGCCAATCACTTCCTAAACCTAAAATTCCACTTTCCCTAGGTTCTTTGTGGCTACTTAAACCTAAAACACCACTCTCCACTTGCTAATCCTAGTGTCCCCAATCATTACCTAAACCTACACTTCAACTCCCTAATCCTAAATGCCACAATTCCCTAAATATCAAACTCTGCTCTCCATTCCTAAACCTACAGGGACCTGAAGGGTGCATCATATTCAATGACAGGCATAATAATGGATTAATAAAGTGGCACTATATCTTCTTTGGACCTTGAAGGATAAGTTATGCAAGATAGAAGGATTTTCTCACCATTGCTGGGACTTTGTGATCAAAGGAGGGTACATTATCAACATACATACCCTAGTCCTCAATGACTGCGCCCCTTTTAAAAAGCTGACTTTCCTGCTAATTACATTATAGACAGCACCCCTTACCCAAAGGGTAGACCCAGTGGTATGTGATCTGGGTACACGGGTTGATAACAATCTGAACTTTGACCACCATATATCTGCAATAGTAAGGAAATCCCTCTATGTGGCACATCTTATAAGTAATAGCATCACATTTAGACCTAAGGATGTTATAATTCCATTATACAAGGCCCTCATCAGACTTTTAATTGAGTACAATGCTGCCTTTTGGATGTACCTCACCAGAAACCTGCAACAACTGGAGAGACCACAGAGGTTTCTTACAAAGAAATTACAGGGTGTAGAAAACAAGTCTTACGCAGAAAGGCTGAAAGCTCTGTCACTGGAGTTTGTCTCCTACAGGTTGCTAAGGGGTGACCTGTGCCTGGCTTATAGGGCAGTCTCTGATCCAGCCCTGATGGAAATGCTACACATTCATAAATCAAACTGCAGGAGGGTCACTTGCTCCTGGGATATTAACTTAGCCTCTGACATGAACAAGTCATGCTGGAGAGATAGATACATCTCCCAGAGACTGCCACTTCTCTGGAACAAGCCTTCAAGTCATGTGAAACAGAAGCCCTTTCCTGACCTTCTTTAAACACAACTTAGATAAATGGATGTGTGACTGCAAATTCACTCCTGGGGTGGTGCCCATGTCCCTCCTGGACAGAGAAAGTCGGTATTAACTACCGTAGATCATTATCTTTGTGAACATCACTCACCTAACCACCAACTATTGGGGCAACTCAGGATAAATATGGCTAGGCCTGTAAGGGCTTTAGGGTTGTTAGCTTTGTAACTCCTATGAACCTATGAACCTATATGCTAAGCGGTAGTGATGCTAGATTGACCAAAGAAAACTATGCTGCATTTTTTACTGTTCAGGGTAAGCACATGATCACTACACCAAGTCTTTTTTGGTCCATCCCTTTCTGAAGAATTTTCTTAGATTGGGATTTGATAACCAACCCTAGTTTTGTAGTCATCAGCACACTTGTTTAGATATAGTCCCCTGAAACTTGTGTTTATGTCACTGAAATTTATATGAAAGAGGCAGAGCTCTGTGGGACAGCATTAGTGATATTTTCCAGTTTAGACAAAATATCCTCAGCTTTAATGGTATGGGTTCTCTCCAACTGCCAGTTTCCATCCAGTGAATGATGTATGGGTTAATGTTGATTTGGAAGAATTTGTCAGTAGTTCCAGCACTAGTTCAAGTTAGCAGTGGGGGATGTAGGCCCCCCTTATCTCATAATTTCTACTTGCAAGTTGTTTAAATCTTCTTCAAGATAAGCCAAGACTAACTAAACTTTGTCATTTTTTCACCAAAGTAATTGCAGCATTGGGTCCTACAGGAGGTAATCAGGTATATTTATATAGATTGTCTAACACAAAGAAAATCACAGCAGTTCCTTCAGGATGTTCTAACTTCAACTTCCCAACAATGAAAAAAGCTGTACTGGCAAGGGACTGTATTTTATTGCTGGATCTAGCAAATTCATTGGTAGTTTGAAAAAATCCTTTTTCTGTATTTTCTTAAACAATATGCATATTTATATTCCTTCTAAATCTCAACCTTTACCTTCAGATGCTTAAAATTTGTATACTATGTCCCCCAAGCTCCTCCCCCAATTGGCATTAAATTGGACTTATTTCTTTCACCTCTTTTACTGCCATAATAATGGAATGAAAATTTTCACTAGTAGCATAGAAAAAAATCTCCCATATTAAACAGGAAGGGCCTGTTTTCAGCATATATTACTTATTCAAAGTATAAAAATTTTCTAAGCATTAGACTTATTTACACATCTTTTTGCAGAATGCATACAATCTGAGGACCATGTCATGAACTGCTACACCTGCTGGTGTGTGTATATGTATGTGTATGTATATATATATATATATATATATATATATATATATATATATATATATATATATATGTATATATATTTGTATTACTTCAGTGAATGACCATTTCACTGACACCCATTTCACTGAGACCAAATCACCTAAAGTTCATTTCACCTAAAACTCATTTCACTGACAAGTAGTACTCTAAGGCAAGTCAAAGGTATATGTCCTTTTCCCCACTGTAGTGCGATCCTGGTGTTACTATATATAGATAGGGGGGATGGGGGCATAGCCCCACACCTAGTTGGATTTTACTAAATAATGCAAAACAAAATGAGACAACAGAAAACCAGCCCCCCCCCCCCCAACTGCATATACTAAAACCAGGATGTCACTACAGTGGGAAAAAGGACATATACCTTTGACTTGCCTTAGAGTACTACTCATCAGTGAAATGAGTTTTAGGTGAAATGAACTTTCAGTGAAATGAAATTTAGGTAATTTGGTCTCATGTTAATGGGTGTCAGTGAAATGGTCTTTCAGTGAATTGATACGAATCCGTATATATATATATATATATATATATATATATATATATATATATATATATATATATATATAGTTTAATCACATTTTCTAAACTTTATCTAAGAATCCAGATATGCACAGTAAGACATTTCAGGTGTCCCATTAATTTCCCTTGTGTTTGGCTGTATTTGATTTCTGCAAAAAAATGGTAAGTAGAAGAAAATATTTTCCTTTTTGTAGTGTGTATACATTCCTACAGCTTCCTCCTTATAAAAGTACAGTGTTATGGCCTACTAAAAAATGGTGATTACTCACAATGATTCCCAATTCCTTAAACTACAGACCTTGAGCCAATCTCCCAGTCTAACCTACCACAAGTAAAAAGGGAAGAATGTTGATAAATCAATTCTAGTTGAAGTGAAGTCAGTTCAGTGAAAAAATATGCCCTTTGAGTCAGTCTATGGAAGTTTAATAACCCCTATTTATAGAAAGATTCATTGGTTGCAAAAGCATTGTCCTTATCTCACCAAGCCTCTGTAGACATCATACATGGGATAGTAAAACTCTGCATATGAAGAAGTCCCAGTGGAATCTCATGGTCAACGTTTATTTATTTTGTGTGGGCTGCTACTCTGGTACCATGAGATTCTGAATCCCCTTCATTATATCCTGGATTTCAGAGTTATTGTTGCTGAACTCTCTTTTTTTAACTCCAAGTTTTGGTCATCTCATTTCCTGAGTCAAGAAGATAATATTGTAGATTCTGTCTTCCTCTTGACTTAATATTTAGAATTTATTTTTGTTTGAATAGAAATGAACTAGCTTGAACTGCTTTTTAACTTTTTGCTGCATTATTTTAAAATCTGCACTTAAAGTTACATTTTAGTCGAATTTGATCGAAAGTTTGTTTGTTTGTTTAATTTAAATGTTGAGGCTGCCCACTAAAGTGGGCTAGCCTGTGTAACTGATTTATCACTGTTTCTGCATTTTCTGTGTGTTTCTATCAAAAAAACAAAAAAATAATCCTTGTTTTCCCGCCTCTCCTCGACTAGTTTAGACCAGTTTACAGGCATTGCTGTATTCTGGGATGTGGTGTAGTTCCTGTGTTGTCCATTACCTTACTTGGATAGAAGGAAGTTTCTTTGCTCACCATTGGGAGTGGGGAGCCTTGAGCAGCCTACCTGTCCCTGTAGGAAGTGACCTCAGCACAAGAAGCTGTAGTAATTCGTTGTTTTGGACCATTTCTAGCTCTTTTGTAGTTCACTGTTTAAAATCCGCCGCTGGGCGTTTTTTTCTGGCTATACTGCTCAGACAAGCTCCTCATGGTCCTGCAGAGTGGTCCTAGCTACAGGGAACTCAGAAAAGCGACTACTTTCTGGATTTAAGTATCTTTGCTTTTTTTTCACTTGGAATAGCTTCTGTAGCTTACCCTGAACTAGCTTGAACTGTTTTTTAACTGTTTGCTGCATTATTTTAAAATCTGCACTTAAAGATACATTTTAGACGAATTTGATCGATAGTTTGTTAGTTTGTTTAATTTAACTGTTGAGGATGCCCACTAAAGTGTGCTAGCCTGTGTAATTGATTTATCACTGCTTCTGCATTTTCTGTGTGTTTCTATCAAAATAACAAAAAATAATCCTTGTTTTCCCACCTCTCCTCGACTAGTTTAGACCAGTTTACAGGCATTGCTGTATTCTGGGCTGTGGTGTAGTTCCTGTGTTGTCCATTACCTTACTTGGATAGAAGGAAGTTTCTTTCCTCACCAGTGGGAGTGGGGAGCCTTGAGCAGCCTACCTGTCCCTGTAGGAAGTGACCTCAGCACAAGAAGCTGTAGTAATTGGTTGTTTTGGACCATTTCTAGCTCTTTTGTAGTTCACTGTTTAAAATCCGCCACTGGGCATTTTTTTCTGACTATACTGCTCAGACAAGCTCCTCGTGGTCCTGCAGAGTGGTCCTAGCTACAGGGAACTCAGAAAAACGACTACTTTTTGGATTTAAGTATCTGTGCTTTTTTTCACTTGGAATAGCTTCTGTAGCTTACCCTGAACTAGCTTGAACTGTTTTTTAACTGTTCGCTGCATTATTTTAAAATCTGCACTTAAAGATACATTTTAGTCGAATCTGATCGATAGTTTGTTTGTTTGTTTAATTTAACTGTTGAGGATGCCCACTAAAGTGTGCTAGCCTGTGTAATTGATTTATCACTGCTTCTGCATTTTCTGTGTGTTTCTATCAAAAAAACAAAAAAATAATCCTTGTTTTCCCGCCTCTCCTCGACTAGTTTAGACCAGTTTACAGGCATTGCTGTATTCTGGGCTGTGGTGTAGTTCCTATGTTGTCCATTACCTTACTTGGATAGAAGGAAGTTTCTTTGCTCACCAGTGGGAGTGGGGAGCCTTGAGCAGCCTACCTGTCCCTATAGGAAGTGACCTCAGCACAAGAAGCTTTAGTAATTGGTTGTTCTGGACCATTTCTAGCTCTTTTGTAGTTCACTGTTTAAAATCCGCGTTTGCATGGCTTTGCGCGGTTGTGCGCATAGCGCAGTGCCGGTTAAACAAGGTTAAACTTCTTCTGGCTCCGCCAGGTCTGCTCTTCAAATTTTCCCTTAAGGAAGCTCTACTCTTAGGATAATCAGACTACTCACTATATTATAAGCCTAGCACTTGTTCTCAATACTTCTCTACTAAGTAAGCACTCTCGTACTAAGTAAAGCACTACATCTACTTAACACCCCTATGAATATCCACTTCCCTTAAAGGTACAGCACTCCCTTATACTGTTCTAGCATGTCGAGTGGTAGATTACTGGCGTCCTCTCCAGTTCAGCTGGTCAATCTGGGTATCTTGAGACAATGATACAATTGTCTCGTACACAGACAACCCTCTCCTCCTCCCAACAAACACAAATACATGTGAGAGATGCAACTATATAGCCAAACTGGAGGCTGAACTCTCTCAACTCAGGGCTGGCATGACCAGACAGGAGGAGATGGTAACCACACAGACAACAATCCCAGTCCCACATAGACCTACCGCAACTGCAAACCAAACACATAAAAACACAAAGACATACTCGGAGGCTCTAATAAAAAACTTACCAAAACAACAGAGGCTCCCAAATCAGACATCCAAAAATCCACCACCTCAAAACAAAACACATGCAACACATACTTCAATAAATCAGTGTGTCAACCAATCACAGCCCTTAAGGCCAAACACCATGCCTGATACACTAGTAATATGTGACTCTATAGTCAGACACACTGATGTCCCGCTGACCAGGCTGAACAAGGAGAGGGTGACTGTGAGCTGTCTATCGGGAGCTAGGATCTGCCACATAACACACACACTCAAGTCACTCCAAAGCAAGTACAAATATGACTCCATCATTGTCCATGCTGGTGTGAATGACCTGAGACGTACCTCCCTGGACTACATGAAAAGAGACATAGAGGAGCTCTCCGATTATGTAGCCCAGGCTGGTATGACCTTGACCCTGAGCAGCATCTTGCCCTCACCAAGGATGATACCACAATACAAAGAAAAGATGATCAACTTTAATAACTGGCTCAAGTACTGGTGTCATTCTAAGGGGATCCAATGTCTGTCTGCCTAGGATGACATGTTGGACAAGCCACGCTGCTTCGCAAGGGATGGCTTACACCTGTCACCACTGGGCTTCCGGATATTGGCTAAGGCTCTTGCCACCCCCATAGTGCCTGTTTTAGGCAAGGCTCAAAAGACAAATCCACCTCCTTAGAAAACAAAAATGGAAAAAAAACTAAGGGTAATGCTGCTCAACGCCAGAAGTCTAAATCTCAAGATGCAGGCACTTGATGCACTCCTCAGCATGGAGAACATCGACGTCTATGCAGTAACTGAAACCTGGTTCAAGGCTCCTGAGAGCACCCCAGCACTACCAGGCTATACCTCGTATCATGCGTTTCGGCCCCAAAACCCGGGTGAATCACAAAAGGAGGGGGAGTGTCCATATTCATCAAGGACTTCCACACCTCCAGGTTAGTAGCAACACATGAAGCATCAGAGACCATACAGGTGCAACTAACCATAGGCAAAACTGTTATACAACTGGTAGCATGTTACAGACCACCCTCCCAATCTCAAGAACCCCAGTCAGCCTTCCTGAAGACATTGGAGGATATGAATGTATCACAAAATACCATCATACTGGGAGACTTCAACTACCCAAACATAGATTGGGTACATTATTCTAGCCCTAATACCCTAGCCCAAAGGTTCCTGGAATTCATAAATTCAAATGCACTGGAACAACTAGTCACCTCTCCCACTAGGGGAGATAATATACTAGACCTGATCATCACAAACATGGGGACAAAATGCTCCACACTGGAAGTATACCCCTCACTAGTGAGATCTGACCACAAACTAATCACCCTGGATATACATATCCCACCTGCACCCCCAGCACAAAAGACCACAGTGAAAAACTTCTCAAAAGCAGACTTCACTCTTCTTAAGACTGAGATGGTATCCTTTAAGCCCACTGTGCCAGTGGATACCACATCCCACAATGCCAAATCCTTCACAAATGCTTTCTATGGACATCTCCAAGAATGCATGGATCATGCAATCCCAAATAAATCCAAGTCCCTCTCCACCAAAGGCAAGCATCCTGTCTGGTGGACCTCAGCCATTAACAAATTGTATAACAAAAGAAGGAAGCTACTGCACATCAGAGCAAAATCCCATGAAGGGAAGACATCTCTGATCAACATTAGCAGAAAACTACGTTCTCTCATAAAAACATCCAAGGCCAACTTTGAGAGAAAAATCGCTAAGGACACTAAAGATATCCACACAGCCTTCTTCAGCTATGTTAGAAACTTGGGCGGAAACCCTCAGATATGCTCAGAGTTGGTTCGCAACAACAAAAAATACACTGAACCCACAGCTATTGCCAACATTCTGGCTGACAGGTTTAGTGCAAATTTCTCCCCTCCCTCACCCCTAAAAGAAGAAATACTTATCCCAGCTGAATGTAATCTCCCTGTCATCTCAGATGTCCAAGTGAGAACTGCCCTAAACAAAGCTAAAAACACAGCATCAGTGGGACCTGACAGTATCCCAGGTTGCGTGTTACGTGAACTCCAAGAGGAGCTAAACCCACACATAAAAATGCTATTTAACCTTAGCCTTACTTCGGGATATGTACCTGAACACTGGCGTACAGCAACAGTGGTCCCACTCCACAAAGGGGGTGCCTCTACAGACCCTGGAAACTACCGCCCCATAAGCTTAACCAGCCTGGTCTGCAAAGCTATAGAAAGAATCATTATGGAACTCATAAACAGAGACATAGGGGACCTACAGACACTTGACCCCACCCAGTTCGGCTTTGTAAAGGGCAGATCCTGCCTTTTGAACCTGGTTGAATTTTTCAAAACAGTCACTAGAGCCATTGATGAGGGCAAAGCAGTCCATACAGCCTACCTGGACTTGGCTAAGGCCTTCGACACAATACCCCACTCAGGCATCATAGATAAGCTCAACAGCTTAAACGTAAACCCTTATGTCACTAGATGGGTTGCAAACTGGCTAAAGGACAGAACCCATAAAGTTAAAATCGCTGGAGCAATGTCAGACTCAAAGCCAGTCACAAGTGGTGTCCCACAGGGATCTGTCCTGGGACCCCTCTTGTTTGGCATTTATTTCTCAGATGTTAAAGCAAACAGGGGAGGGCTGTGGCTGACAAAGTTCACAGATGACTGCAAACTAGGCTCCATAGTCGGTACACCAGCGGACACATACATCCTACAAAAAGGCCTCACAGAAATGGACAACTGGTGCCGGAGTCACGGCCTTAAACTAAATGCCAAAAAATGTATAGTCATCCCCTTTGGGAAAAACAAAGTGCCCAGAAATTATCACATAGACAGCAACCCACTGAGTACAGAAAAAGTAATCAGAGACCTAGGGACCCAAGTCGACAGCAACCTCTCATTTGACACCCACGTTGCCAAAGTGGTTAGAAAAACATTCTACCTTGCACACCTCATCATGAAGGGATTCACATCCAGATCCAATGATGTCATTGTACCCCTATACTCCTCCTTCATCAGACCCATGGTTGAGTACAATGCCCCATTTGGTATGTACCTCACCCGGCATTTGCAACAGCTGGAGAGACCACAAAAGTACCTCACCAAGAGGATCAAGGGTCTCCAACATATGTCTTATTCTGCCAGACTAAAGAAACTTCAGCTCTATTCTGTAGCATACCGCCTGCTCAGAGGTAATCTCTGCCTGATGTACAAGGCCATGTCCAATCAGGATCTGATGGACATGCTCCACCTCAAAAAATCCAAATCCATCAGGACCATGAGAGCTAAAAACTTAAACCTCAGCACAAGTATGAATAGGATATGCTGGAGGGATAGATTCATAACCCAGAGGCTTCCCATGCTTTGGAACAAGATCCCAGTTCGTATTAGGCAGAGCCCCTCACTGACTCTCTTCAAGAAAAATCTTGATGAGTGGATGGGAGATCGTAAGTTTACCCCAGGGGTCACATCTGTGTCACTGCTAGACAGGGGCACAGTAAACTAATTCTATTATATAAGGGGACCTTCATTGTGTCACTACTAGACAGAGGCACAGCATTCTAAATTTATTCTGTACATTTTTTGTACCATTTCATGGGGTGGCAAAAGCCACATCACTATGGCTAGGCTTACAAATGCCCCAGGGCAGATAGCCTAGTACTATACTATGAAACTATGAGAATTTTTTTTCTATATTATGGTTTCCTTAGCAGCTACTTTGGATTTTTTGGAGGAATTCTAAATTATCTCTACATAATGAGATGCTTGGGAAAGGGTGATTCTTTGAAGCAGTAGTCAGAGATTGCCTAAACTTGTGATTATTTTTAAATCTTTTGCAAGTTTTCAGAAATAAGTGGTTGTAAGATAATCAGCTTCTTTCCAGAACTTAAATTAGTTGTTATCACTATTATTACTATTATTAGTATTATTACTGTTGCAATACAAGAAGACTGGATATTATGAAAGTGTCTTCCCTTTTTATATGTTCAAAGATTCATAGAAGAATACTATGCTAACTGACCTGAAGGGCAATTTTAAAGCTAGAAATGTTAACTGATTAGATGTCCAAAGTACTTTTACATTGATTTTTACTCCTAGACTTCTCATTTATGAATGCTTTGGGGGGTCATGCCATTGATAATTGAAAGAAAACCCTGATGCAGTATATGGCATTTAGAATGTACCTCTACCCAATGGTAGCAAAGAGAAATTCTGGGGTAAATTTTCTTATTCTCATCTATTGATGTAAGTTATGTTTGAAAAGAAGCAGAGATGAGCATTGTTTTACATGAATAGGGAGTCTGTTCTAGAGTAGTGGTATCCTCTGAGATATGAACATGCCCCTCTAAACTATTCTGTTTATGTTGTAGAAGAGTTAAGGTCTTTAGACTGGGTATTTGTGATACCACTTGACTACAGAATGTGCAGTAGGTCCATTATTGCTGGCTCAGATGATGACCTATAGACCAGGTTGTGAAGGCTGCCAGCCCAGCTAGCTAGAATTGTGTAAATAATTCTATGTCATTTGTGAATAGTAATATTGTTTGTATGCTTGTCTTACAAATGTAAGAAAACTATATGTTATGTTAAACTGTATGTTATCTGCTGAGCTTCAAAAATGTAACCACAGTGTACTGTACTGGAAAAGAACAGAGTTAACTTGCAAACTTTTAGAAAATAAGTTAATTGTTTATGATGGTGTTTATCTCAGCTTGGAGACAGAATGTCTGCAGCTAGAAATTATTTCTATTGTCTGGGAACAGAAATAATTACAGGTTTTAAAGGTAAAAGTGTGTAACTGTATTATGACTTCCAGTTCAAGGCAAGCTTCTAAAAGATAAGTATTTTTAACACATATGTGCTAAATTGTAAGTCTCTGTTAGCTTGGGAACTGAAATCAGAAGTGTCAAATAGTGATGTCATCCAGCTAACCCAGCAGAAAATTGTATTATTAATTTAAGAATTATCTCTCAGAGAAAGTTTGTGCATTTTGTATCTTTTCTTGGATCTAGAAACATCCTGTCACCAGCACTTCTGCCTTGCTAATAGTAAGTACTAGATTACAGTGAGTTCTCTTAGAGATAGATAGAAATATAGCAAGATTAGTTTAGATGTTTTCTGTATTTATGTGAGACTGTCTGCAATGTTGTTTTAAAACATTTCCTGTGACTCTGAACTCTGTTGTCACTGTGTTGAGTTATTGAGTATCATCTTGTGCTTTTATTATTTATTATTAAATATATTTAAACCTTTTAATTGTGGCTAGTTTGTTTAGAGATATTTAGGCTCTTAGTGTACTTGCACATGTATTTGATGACACTGTACAGGTCACTCTTAAATATCATTGCTGTTGGTCACACTTAACCATTTGGATAATAGTAACATTACACAGTAGTACTGGTCACCCTTTGGGAAGGACCTTATACTAGCTGATAAGTAAGAGTGGTCGGTGGCAGCTGGTACTACATTATAGTCTGGGCAGAAGGGGTTATTGCTAGTAAACCTGTGCCAGCCTTCCCCATGAGTATCTGTGTGTTTGTATATAAATCAAATCTCAAAGTGTGTGTGTGTATATGTGTGTGTGTGTGTGTGTGTGTGTGTGTGTGTGTGTGTGTGTGTGTGTGTGTGTGTGTGTGTGTGTGTGTGTGTGTGTGTGTGTGTGTGTGTGTGTGTGTCAGCTACTTGGGCAGGGACACAAAGCACTGATTGGACAGAGAGGGTACTGGAGGTTTTGGCTTGACCACTCGGCTGATATCTTAACCTGTCTTACTGGGTATCTGGAGAAAGAGGGAGAAACCATCCCCAGACTGACTGTTATCTCTGTGTGCTCTTAAAAAAAATGTAATTTACTGTGTGTGTAGTTGTCATCCTCCCAATGTGCATGTATCTCACTGATGCTAGTGGTGAGGATTGAGGCTGTTTGATAACTGGGTCAGTGCAGAGGTGTCATATATTAATTATTCTCCACCCCCAAAATTCAAGCTAGTTTTTCAAGTGACCCTTGAGAAACATTGCTTGAGAGGGTTGAGCATATCTGGGAATACCTTAACTCATTTCCTGTATTGAGGGCTCATTCACATGAGAATTGCTAACCCCACTCCGGTGCTGTACTGTTATGCCACATGCTTGCAACCCTAGGCTCCACCGTTGTAACTTGGCATTTTGCTGGCTGGCTCAGTGTAAACATGTTAGGGGATTGTAGTCTTTAACTACAGTGAATGTTCTTCCATACAGATAAGGCTAAAGTTTTTGCTGTGTCCACACTATGGCTAGACATTCATTTTCTACAGCTGCATAGCACTCCTCCCTGGGTTGGAGCCTATGACTGAGATAAATAACCGAGTGCTCTTCTCCCTCTGAAAAAATACCTGGCTAAGTACAGCCCACACAACAAATTCTTTGCTGTAATCTGGACTGGCTAACTCAGGGGAGTCCTCCCAAAGCTCCTTTAAGCTTCTGGAATGTCTGTTCACATACTGGGGTCCACACTACCTTATCTGGCCTGTTTTTCCTTGTCAGGTCTGTGAGGGGAGCTATAACCTAGGACAAACTTTCTGTAGTACCCTGCAGTCCCTAACAATGTCCTCACCTGCTTTTTGGTAATAGGCGCAGGCCATGCCTGAATGGCTTCCACTTTGGCAGGTTCTGGCCTGATCTTACCACTCCCCACTCTATGTCCCAAGTAGGAGACCTCTGCCATATCCACCTGACATTTGCTGGGCTTAATTGTCAACTCTGCCCTCTATAGTCTGCCCAGCACCTCCTTGACATGCTGAAGGTGCTCTTGCTAGGAATGGCTGTAGATGGCAATATCATCTAGGTAAACAAGGGCAAAATCTCCTGCTCCTTCTAGGATATTATCTACCAGCCTCTGGAAAGTCACTGGGGCATTTTTCATCCCAAAGGGCATCTTTGTGAACTCATACAAGCTGAAAGGAGTCAAGACTGACCTCTCTCTCTAGCATACTAGGAGTCAAGGGCACCTGCCAGTAACCATTGGTAAGATCAGTGGTGGTAAAATACTTAGCCCCACCCAGCTGCTCTAGGGCTTCCTCTGTCCTAGTAAGCATCTGATTCTGTGTGACTATTTAATTTCCTGTATTCCACATAGAACTTGGTGCTGCCATCCATCTTTGGTACCAGTACCACTGGGGAGGCCCAGGGACTGCTCGACTCCTGAATTGTGCCTAGTTCCCACATTCATGTATCTCCCTCAGAGTCTGTTTAACTCTCTCAGACCCCTATAAGGGGCCTGCCTAATAGGCCTTTGGGGTCCTGTATCCACATGGTGCTGGAGCAGGTGGGTGCACCATGTTTTCTCAGTGAATATCTCACCAAACTCCTGTAGCACT
The DNA here is from genome assembly GCF_019279795.1 of Protopterus annectens. Taxonomy (NCBI): domain Eukaryota; kingdom Metazoa; phylum Chordata; order Ceratodontiformes; family Protopteridae; genus Protopterus; species Protopterus annectens. The sequence goes on along the minus strand of NC_056726.1, from coordinate 1,159,110,226 downwards.
CCTCAGATTTCTAGAACCTGGGTAGCAGAGAGCTGCTGGGACATTGCTAACCCTTCCACTGATGTGCCAGTCTGAGGCTGTCTGAGGAGATCAGTCATCAGATCTCCCTCACACTCCTCCTGCAATCCACTGCAAGTACTCACAAGGGCCTTCCTATCATGCTAAGCTTTCATCAGGTCAACATGGTACAATTTGTGCCCCTGCTTCTTGCCTAGCAATTCTACCATGTAGTAAACATGAATGACCTTCCTTACCACCTTGTAGGGTCCCTCCGAAGCTGCCAGCAGCTTGTTGTGTCTGACAGGAATGATACCCATTACCTGCTGCCCTCCAGCATACTCTCTATCTCAAGCATTCCTGTCATACCAGACCTTTTTCTGTTGTTTGGCTTCTGCCAGGTTCTCTTGGGCCAATCCCATGAGTTCACTGATCCTTGTCCTGAGGTTTAGGACACATGCCACAACAGACTCCTTGTGGGATTCACACTCACCTTCCCACTCATCTTGTATTAAATCTAGAGGTCCCCTCACTCTATGCCTATACAACAAGTCAAAAGGTGAAAAACCTGTGGATTCTTGGAGAATCACTCTGTAAGCAACCAACAGATGGAGCAAGTATTTGTCCCACTCCCTCTTAAACTGGTCTGCAAATGGCCGTAGTATGGACTTGAGTGTTGAGTTTAACTTCTCAACAAGGCAATTAGTCTGGGGATGGTAGGGAGTTGTCTTTAGGTGCTTCACCCCACAGTACTTTCACAGATAAGCCAGCAGGTCTGACATTAAATTGGCATCACTGTCAGTCAGTATTTCTTTTGGGAATCCTACCCTGCTGAAAATCTCTAACAAAGCATTTGCCACCTTTTCTACATTTATTGAGGACAGAAACACTGCCTCAGGGTATCTGATAGCATAATCTACTACCACTAGAATATACTTTTTCCCTGTGGGACTTGGGGTACTCAGAGGCTCCACAATATCCATAGCTACCCTCTGAAATAGCTCCTCAGTCACAGGCAAAGAGCTTTCACCTTGTCTCCTGCCTTGCATATTTTTTAGCAGTACTCACAGGTCCTGTAGTACCCTGTTATATCTCTGGAAGTCCCAAGCCATTAAGAGTTCTGCATAATACATCTCTTTGTAAGTTTTATACCTATATCACCTACAAAGGGAATATCGTGGGCTATGGCTAGAAGTGCCAGACAATAGACTCTGGACACAACCAACTACTGTGCTGTCTGACCCTCTAGCCCTTCCTCAGGGGTCCACTCTCTGTACAGTAATCCTCTGTCCCTGCATACAGACCACCCTTCCCTTGAGAATTAGGTGCCTCACTAGCTACCTCTCTCAGGCCTTGTAATATAGGGTCTGAGAGCTGAGCCTGTTACAGCTCTCTCTTTGTAACCCTTCCCAGCTCCCCTTCCACAGGAAGTCTGGTATCCTCTGACAGTGGTGCATCACTGTCAGCCTGGGTACTACTACTCACATCTGCCCTTGCAGTCACTCTGTCCAAGGTAACATCATTACCCACAAGCAGCTGTGGCTTATCTTCAGTCTCACTATTACAGGGTAGCTCCCTTCCTGAAGTAACCACCTTGCCAGTCCAGGCTGCAAGTATGCCATCTGTCTGGGTCTCCCCCAGGCTACCAGACTCGCATGCTTGTCTCTAAGCCTGACTGCATGTAAATGCATGAACACATGGTACTGCATTACCAAAAGCATTACCTATCAGGATATCTGTAGGGTAGTAGTTTGGTACTCTTGTTGTCTCAAGACAACCTACTGTTGGCATTTTGTCATTCCCACTTACTGGCTCTCCCAGCTTTGGTTCCCCACCTTGTCTCCCTGGCCATTTGTATTCTACATGGCCCCACTGGTTGCATTTAGAACATTTAACCCTAGGTTCTGGATGTGTACCTGGAGTCGTGGCTTGCCCTGCTACTGACAGAGTCTGTCGGGGCAGTCTGGGCTGCCCGTAATGGGTTCCTTCAGACCAATGAGCATCACTGGCTGTCCCTTTCCTGTACGCTGATGCCCTGCTTACTAGGTATAGTTCTCCCCTCCTCCCCAACTAATCTACAGTAATCATTGTCTATCAGTTAACCAGATTCTCATGCCCTCAAACAAAGTGCTAAGGGCTTGTTTTCTCACCAAAAGGTCTGACAGCCCTTCAGAAGTGCAGATCTGACATCTACTCACCCACCTATGAAAATAAGTGCTTAGTTTAGCAACATATCCACACACACTTTCATCTGCCTTGAGTCTATGCTCATGAAACTTTTTCCTATAAGCTTCAGGTGTTAACGTAAAAAATTCTAGCAAACAATTCTTTACAACATTATAATTTTTAAGCAGTCATTATCAGACAGTTTGTTTGCAAAAACAGTTACAGCTTTACCATGGAGTAATGGGGTCAGGAACCGTACCCAGAGCCCTTGGTCAAAATCATATTGTTTACACACCCTTTCAAACATATGAATGAAACTATCAAAATTATCACACTTTGAAAATTATGGAAGAAATTTACTGACCTTTGTTGCTTCTGGGGTTCGGTTACTCCATTCCCCATTACATCCATTGATTCTGGTGAAGAGTCAGCATCACCTTTTCGTGCTGCCTCTGCCTCTCCTTCTACTCAGCTTCCAGGTGTAGCAATTTCTCATTTTCCTCAGTTTCTAGATGCCTCAGTCTCTCTGCTGCCTCTATTTCCAAATGCTTCACCAATAGCTCAGGTCTCTTTAACTCCAGATGGATTGTTATGTCCTCTGTGGAAAGGCTGAGCTGTCCATTCCCTGAGAGTTGTACATCCCATGGCCAGTCTGATTGTCCTCCCGGCTGCTATTCTCTGATGCAGCTGTGGATAAAGCTGCAATCATGCCTGCCTTAGTCAGGATGGCATGCACTAGTCCTTTAGCCTGGCACATCTCAGCCAACTGGCTCCTTGTCAGCTTGCCATACTCCTCTGCTGACATGCATGCCTTTTCCCTGACTAACTAAGCTAACAAAAGAAATAAAACAATTGTAATATGAAAATAGAATGTTCACAGCGTGGTTGATTTAGAGCACAAAAATACCTTCAGTGATCACTGTACACAAGCTACAGGAATTCAATATCCACACCACTACAAGCCAATTAATATATGATGTGGCTATCTCACTACTGCCAAACAATTAATATGCGATGCCCCTCCACTAGCCCAGTAATCAAGGAGCCAGAGTCCTCACCACTAACACCAGTGAGGGACATGCACATTCTGAGGATGACAAGTACATACACTGTAAAGTACAATTTCCCTTAATAGTGCACAGAGATCACAGTCAGTCTGGGGCTGTTTTCTCCCTCTTTCTCCAAATCCCCAATAAGACTCCCCACTGGCACAGCTATAGGGTTAAGATCTCAGCTGAGGGGTCAAGCCAAGAACTCCAGCACCCTCTCTGTCCAACCAATGCTTCGTGTCCCTGCCCAAGTAGCTCACACACACACATACACACACACATGCACATGCACACACACACACACACACACACACACACACACACACACACACACACACACACACACACACACACACACACACACAGACACTTTGAGATTTGATTTATATACAAACACACAGACACTCCTGGGGAAGGCTGGCACAGGTTTACTGGCATACGTCTTCATTAAAAAAAAACAGTTTTTATAACTAGTAAAAACATCTGGAAAGCATGGAAATCGAGTACAAATCCATGACATCATAAAGACTTAAAGTCAAAGCAGACTTTGTTTAAACTACAGTTTAAAGTGCAAACATGAAATAAAGGAAGCAAAGCCTCACTGTTTAAGTTAAAAAAAACTCAGAAATAATTTCAAGGCCTAAACAATTCAGGAATATGACTAAAAACATTGCTTACTTGCTTTGACAAAATGAAGGCAGACAGTTCCAGTCCTCATAAATATTGCAGTGTATCTCTATCGAATAATTTAACTAGGCATCCTTAACGCTGTCAGTGCCATCAATGCTGCCATAAACAGCAGTCATTAATACAACTCCACCCTCTACCCACAAAGCTTAGTACTTACCAAAACTCTTTACTTCTGGGAAATTACTTCAAAATTTCTATGGAGAGGCCTTGAAAACTTGATGTGATATCCAATCCTAGTCATAATGGAGGAGGTATTCTTGATAAAACCATGCATATAAATTTGATCTAAGTTTTATTACAGGGATTATTCCCGTAAACACTTATTCCTGTTCCGGAATATTTCTCCTGCCAGTATTTCTGTCCAATGTATTTTCTCAAGTCTGTAACTAAGATGTTTGAAAAATAGTCTATAGGCAGTGTTTTGATCATTTCAAAATGTATGGTACACTGAGTTCCAACAAGGGTTTAACAATGGCTATAATGGACAAACTGCTATTTACTCAAAAACAGTCAGTGGTTGAAAGGTGGGATACAAAATTCATATTTATTGACCTGCATAGGACATTTCAGAACATGAACTCTAAAATTCTTCTTACCAAGCTAGACAAGCACAACTTTTGTGCTAATACTACATCATGGCTAAGGAACTACTTAATAAATAGGATTTTTAAGGTCCCATCCAGTGTTAGTTAGGGATTGTTTACTGTCAGCCTCTGTCTATTAGAGACATGGGATCCAGTCCTAACTAAGATGACGTTATGATTTCCCATCCAATGCTCAAGGTTATGTATGACAGGGTTATGGATGGACTCTGCTTCACCTGGATGGGTAGCCTATTCCAGAACATGGGGATCCATTGAAACACATATTTATCTTACCAGAATGTTCTATTTATTTTGCAAGCAAAGTTTAAATCCCATAATATAATGTTTCTGACCCTGTTCATTTTGGATGTAAAAAAGCTCCATCAGGACTGGGTCAAAGGATGCCTTATATACTAAACACAGGTTTTGTAGATTTTCCTACAAAAGAAAGGAAAAACTAGTCAGAAAAACAATCACTTCCAATATGTATATTTTGAGATAATGCATTGTTTACGCATATGCAGTCTGCTGCATGTGAAAGACCAGAACAGGTTACATTTCACAATATATTAATGATTAATGATTGGATTGCTGAAGATTCACCCAAATGCATAATTTCACAGATAGATGCTTTTTGAGGTCGATCTTGTTTTTGCTAGGCATCGCCCTGCACATGCTCAACATAGTGAAACAAGTACTTAGTTTATTTTCTACACCTCACTTATTCTGTTTTCTACAGCTCACTTCTTCGGTGTTGGACAATAGGGTAGTAATATTCTATTCCTTATGTAATATTTATTTTGTGTTATTTACTCATATAGTGCAATTTAGAAATATTATTTCATAGGTGCTCTGGGCATTGATATGCAATGCTTCGTTATGCATACATCATGTGGGTTCCCTTTTCTGGTCTTCAGATGGAGATCAGTTGTAGTTTTAAACTCTGTATCAGGTAAGACTGTATTATCTAATATATAAGTATAGTTTATTTGAGCATTTGAAATGTACTTTTCTTATACGGCTCTCAGTATGAATTTAAGGCTTTTACTGTGGGAAATGTTTCACTGGCATCTAGGTAGCTGAGCTTTTATATTCATGTTCGATCTTAATCCGGTACCTTTGGAGATGATCTTACTTTCTACAGGTAGTCTGTGCCCTGCAAGCTTTAGTCCTAGTCAGGTATCTACCAACCAGGCATATATAATCAGCTGTTGCCTACTCTGGCATCACAACACAGTCTTCTATATTACTATTTTATACATAGTAATTCCTGTAATATTTACTTAATTGTGCATTCAGTTCTTGTTTTCTGTTTAATATAATGTAGATGTATTATCTCATAGCTGACTTACATTCTATTAATCCATCAGATGAAGTTACTGACGGAAATGTGGTGATCCAGTTATGGCGTTATTCTTGTTTGTGTGCTTATTAAAGTTTGTTTTGCTACCCGGTGAACCCTCCAGTGCCTTATTTCTTGGTTATTCATTTGTATTTAGGCACTTTTTCCATTTTTTTATTGCCTAGATGGGTCAGTAGTTAAAGTTTTATAAAAGTCCAGAACCCAGGGAGGGCAGGTTCAAAAGATCTTTGACAAAACAATGTGGTCTGTTGATGATGTCCTCCCAGGCTGGCAGATATTGAATCTCCCTGGACTGACACCAGGAATTAACTCAGTAGTTAAAGTCAGTCATTTTTATTCATACTGTGGATACATCCTTGGAGAAAGTAGAATGCTGTCAATGCAAAGCACGTACCTGTCTAAGGCACACATTCAGAGAGGTTCATAATGTCTCTCTTCATATAGTCCTTGTACACCCACATGGACTATGATATAATATATTACTACCTGTGTTGCAAAGGATTGAGTACATGTGTAACTTGGTGGATCCTAGCTCTAGGTAAGTAACCAACTTCTTCTTGCTGACTCTGTTGATTGCCGCATCTGCGTGTCATACAATGGAGTCCCCTATGACAAAATTCCTAGGTAAATTGTTTGCTTGCCTTATCAGCTTTGTTTTCAGGCATCCATTGGGTGTAGTCTTATGTGTGGTGTTTGTTGGTGCTTTGGTGTGTGTTTTACAAATTTGCAGAGGATAGGTGTTGCCATTTGCAGGTTTAGGAGGTCTTTGATGCTTGTGAGATGGGGTTTTCGTGCCTTAGCTTAAGATAGACTATATGTGCAGTGACCACTATGTGTGGTGGAACATGTGTGTGTTCTTATTGACAACCTTGTTTGTAAGTGAGATTTTTGCCTCCAAGGAAGTTGTGAATGTACATCTCTTGTGTACTCTGTTGGTTTTTTAAGGATAAAAAGGTTGTCTATGTACATGAAACAATTACTACATTGTCTCAGGATGCCCGCATCTACCATGTTATCTATAGAGGCATTTGGAAATTGTGTATCTATGTTGTCAGGACCTGTGCTGGGGTGGGCTGTTAGATTTTAAGGACAAGGCATTCTAGAGTGCTAGGATATGGTATTAGACGGAGCTTGACTCCATGCAATGCTTCAATAAATTACAGGTTACAGTCCTAGTACTAGTTTTATAGATAAACTTAACTGTCCAGGTGCGTACAGGTTACTGCCAGCCTCCCATGCAAGGTGAGCAGTTCAGTGCAAATGAGCCAAGTGACATCTAATTCCCGAGCTTTCTGGCCAATAAAATGACTATATTTTGAGCCCTTCTTGAGTGCTTCCCAGTTCAGATAGACCAGGCAAATACCTTGGGCCAGATTCAATAAAGCCTGCACTAAGTGTACACTAAGTGTACACTGTTCTGATTGAACAAACAACACAGACATAACTCACACCTTCTTCCTCCTAATTTTAATTTTCCTACTGATATTCTTGTAGCTTTAAATATTGACAGGAATTCATAAAGGTTACCACAAAGTGTAGACTACATGTACACTTAGTGTAATATTTCTGAGTGACTAGAAAGCACAACAAATGTGATAAGAATTTTATTGAAAACATATCGTGTACACTTAGTGTACACTGAGCGTAAGCTTTATTGAATCTGCCCCCTTGTCTCAATAGATAGATGACCATAGTTCCCTTAATGTAAAAGCACAGCAAAAAAGGACCCTCAAGTGCAATGCAACAACAAACAACTTATTACCTGGCTAAATTGCCACTCTACAAGGTGATTAAAAGACAAAACAGTTCAAGCAAGAGTAAAGAGAAAAGGTGATTTGCAACAAAAATACAATTTAAATGCTCCGAAAATTGTAAAATACAAGCAGACATCATTCAAAAAGTGAAAGGCAAGTATAATAATACAGTTTAAGAACTTATCTTTGCCTGGATGGCACTGCATTCTGTGGAAACACTTCCTGAGCACAAGCAAGTAGCGAAAGTTTTCTGAGGACTGGGAAAATGAAAACAAAGCCAGTCAAACACCTAATTTATAGAAGCAAAAATGAAAGTGAAATCTAACTCTTGAGCCTTCTGGACAATAAAAATGATTATTACATTTTGAGGCCCCCTGGAGTGCTGCCCAGGTCAGATAAACCAGGCAAACACTGTCTTCCACAGGATGGATGACCTTAGTCCTCTTAATGTAAAAGAACAGCAAAAAAGGAGCCTCAAGTGCAGTGTAATAACAAAAAAAAATGTATTCCCTAGCTAAATCTCCCCTCTACAAGGTGATTACAAAACTAAAGACTACAAGTACCAAGCAGTGAAGGAGAAAAGGAAATTTGTAGTAAAAGTACACTTCAAATGCTCAGAAAACTGCAACATGCATGCAGTGATCACTTAAACAGTTAAAAACAAGTGCAATAATACAATTTGAGAACTTAAGTTTGCCTGGATGGCACTGTATTCAGTGGAAACACTTCTTGAAGCACAGGCAAGTAGCCAAGGTTTGTTGAGCTCTGTTTAAATGAGCTTGCACTCGAAACCCCTCTGTAAGACCTAACACTGTTCGTACTTTAGTCACTGGGTTCTTGCATGTAGCCTGCCCTAATTCTACCAATGTTTCTGGGAATTTGAACCATTGTAGGACTGCCAAAACTATCTTTCTTTGGACCTTGTCATATGCTTTTTCTAAGTCTAGGAATGCTCAGTTGGACTTTTTCCTCATCTCTTGCTTTTTCTAAAATATCTGTCTTATTGCAAACATTGGGTCGATTGTGGTGCATCCTCTTGTGAATCTGAACTGTTCATCTCCCATCTTTCTATCTATTACTCTGTATATTCATTTATCAATCACCCTGTCCAGAACTTGCATGCAGTGTGAAAGGATTCTGATACCTCTATACTTCCAGAGATGTGAATGTCCCCTTTGTTTTTGTACACTGTCTTTAGTATGTTTATTCTTCAGTCATCTGGGAAATGATTTTCTCTGCATACTGCTATGAGTACATTCAGTAGGTATTTCTCACCTAACTCACAAGCATCTTTATATCTGCCATGACTTCATCTGAGCCTGCTGCTTAACTGGTTAAATTTTTCTTAATGTTGTTTTATAGGTTCATAGATTCATAGGTGTGTATTAGGCTAATAGCCCTGGAGCCTATATAACCTTAGCCCAAGAAGAGTCCCTGGCATCATGCTGCCCAAAGTTAGTTTCAAGTGCCCCTGTCAAGCAAGGCTACTGAAGTGATCCCCAGGGTTAACTTCCTATTGCCCATCCACTCATCAAGATTTCCCTTAAAGAGGGCCAGTGAAGTGCTCTGCTTGACGTGAATGGGAAATTTATTCCAGAGTATGGGAAGTCTCTAGGTTAGGAACCTGTCCCTCCAGCATGTTCTGTTTATAGTGGTAATGAGGTTTAGGTCCCTGGAGCATGTGACACAGAGGGATTGGGATTTCTTTAGGTATAGCATATCCAGCAGCTCTGGGCCAGACATGGCTTTGTAGGTCAAGCAAAGATCGCCTCTAAGTAGGTGGTAAGAAACAGATTATAGCTGGAGTTTTTTGAGTCTGTCCATATAGGGCATATGTCTAAGGCCTAGGATGCTCTTAGTGAGGTATTTTTGTGGCCTTTCCAGTTGTTGTAGGTGTCTAGTGAGGTACATAGCAAATGAGGCATTGTATTCTATAATAGGTCTAATGAGGGATAAGTAGAGAGGGATTATGACCTCTTTCTTCCTGGATGAGAAACTTTTTGTAATGAGATGTGCCACATAGGTCTTTATGACTACAGTGGCAATGTGGTTATAAAAGGAGAGGTTGCTGTCAACCTGTGTCCCCAGGTCTGTTATCACACCTTCGGTGTTTAGTGGACTACTGCTTATGTGGTAGTTCATGGACACTGAACTTTTCCCAAAGGGAATGGCAATGCACTTTTTGGCATTGAGCTTAAGGCCATGGCTCTGGCATCAATCATTGGTGTCAGTGAGGCCTTTTTGTAGAATGTCTACATCAGTTGCAGAATCAATAATGGCTCCCAGTTTGCAATCATCTGCGAACTTGGTCAGCCAGAGTCCCTTTTTGTTGGCGTGAACTTCAGAAAATTAGATGACAAACAGGAGAGCACCTAGGACTAATCCCTGTGGGATACCACTTGTAACTGATCGGTAGTCACATTTGGAGTCTGTTACTTTCACAGTGTGGGTTCTATCAGTGAGCCAGTTGGCAACCCATCTTATGACTTAAGGGTTTATGCCTAGTTTGGTGAGTCTATCTATGATTCCTGAGTGAAGGATGGTGTTGAAGGCTTTGAAAAAATCTAGGTAGGCTGTGTGAACTACCTTGCCCTCATCCGCAGCTCTGGTGACAGACTCGAAGACGTCTATCAGGTTGAGCAGGCATGATCTACCTTTCACAATCCCAAACTGCATGGGGTCCAGAGACTGCAGATTCCCTATGTCCTTATTTATAAGGTCCATGATGATGTGCTCCATAGCCTTGCATATCAGACTAATCAGACTAATGGGGCGGTAGTTCCCAGGGTCTGTAGTTACTCCCCCTTTGTGGAGTGGGATGACCATAGCAGTGCGCCATTCGATAGGAACTAAGCCTGAAATGAGGCTGTGGTTGAACAACTTCTTCAAGGGTTTCTTTCATCATGAGCTATTTATGGAGCACTACAGCGTCTGTCTTTTTTCTTCATTCAGAAGCTGCTGAAGTACTCCTTCCATTTGCCTTTGATATCCTGGTGACTGGTGAGCAGGTTGTTGCTGGCATCATGCATGAAGTGTATCTGATGACTATCTTTTTTATCTTTCTATCTTTGTCTTGCAACCTGATAGCATTTGTGACACCCCTGCACTGGCCGAGTAATCAAGGAGCCTCAATCCTCACCACTAGCACCAGTAAGGGATGTACACATTGGGAGGATGACAAGTATACAGACAGTAAAGTATAATTTCCCTTAAGAGAACACAGACATCACAGTCAGACTGGGGCTGGTTTCTGCCTCTTTCTCCAAAACCTCAGTAAGAATCCCCACTGGCACAGCTACAGGGTTAAGAGCTCAGCTGAGTGGCGAAGCTAAAACCTCCAGCACCATCTCTGTCAAGCCAGTGCTTACAAACACACACACACACACACACACACACACACACACACACACACACACACACACACACACACCCTTTGAGATTTGATTTATATACAAACACACAGACACTCCTGGGGAAGGCTGGCACAAGATTACTACCTATGACTCCTTTCTACCCAGACTATAAGGTAGCTATCACTGCCACCAACCACTACTTATCAGCTACTCTAAGGCACTTACAAAGGGTGCCCAATCCTACTGTGCAATGTTACTATTATCCAAATGGTAAGTGTGACCAAGGCCAAGGCTATTTAGAAGTGGCATGTACAGTATCACCAAATGCATACACAAGTACTCTCAGAGCTTAAATATCTCTAAACAAATCAGCCACAATTAAAAGGTTTAAATATATTTATTAATAAATAATTAAATATTTAAATATATTTATTAATAAATAATTAAAGAACAAGACAATACTCAAACAACACAGTAACTACAGAGTTCAGAATCACAAAAAGTATTGTAAAACAACATTGCAGGACAGTCTCAAATGAATACAGAAAACATCTAAACTAATCTTTGCTATATTCCTATCTATCTCTAAAATAAATAATATACCTCAATCTTACTTACAGACAACATGCAGGTAGAAGTGCTGAATGGATGTTTCTAGGCCAAGACAAGATATAAAATGCCCTGACTTTTTCTGAGACAGTTCTTAAATTAATAATCAACATTACTGCTGGGTTAGCTCAGATGACATCACTCTTTCTCACCTGACTTCAGTTCCCAGGCTAAACAGATCCTTAGAATTTAACACCTCCGTGAGAAAAATACATATGTATCAAAAGTGTGCTTTTAACTTAATCTCCAAAACCCAGCATGGCTTTAGACCATCCCACAGCACCACCACAGCATTACTATCATTTACAGATATAGTTAACCACAATAGAAATAAGGGAATATTTGTATCTTCCATTTTTTAGACTTATCTAAAGCCTTTGACATGGTAGACCATCATGGGCGCCGGAACAATAGAGCGAGGAGAGAGGGGAGCCCCCCCACTTTTGCAGATCATAAACTGCCCCGTTTGAATGCTTTTAGCTGATGTGACATCATTATCTGCAGCGCGCACACATTTCCGGGTTTCCGAGCGGTGGGAATGGACAGTTTTAGCTGAGAGAGAAGGATATTACTGCAGACTAGGCTGAGAGGAATGGATTTAAATACAGCAGACTCGACTGAGAGATGATTTATAGCTGCCAGGATGTATTTTCTGGCTGGGAGGGATCAGAGCTGCAAACGAGTACACTTACTTAGCTGCCACGATGTGTGTGTAGAGCTGCAAACTCCAGTGAGTACACTTATTCAGCTGTCAGGATGTGTGCAAACACTTATTTAGCTGCTAAGATGTGTGCAAACTCTTATTTAGCTGCCAGGATTGTGTGTGTGTGTGTGTGTGTGTGTGTGTGTGTGTGTGTGTGTGTGTGTGTGTGTGTGTGTGTGTGCGTGTGTGAAAATGCCCCCAACAGGATACATCTGGTGGCTAGAGTACCTTGAGTACAGGTAAAAAGAGCCTAAAGTCCCTAGCCACCATCACTTGTGAATTTATGCCTCACATTTTTTTCTGTTGCTCAGGAGTGGTAAAACAAAACCTTTTATTCTAGCAATTTTCTACGGTTATAAAATAAGTATTTGAAATGTGTCCCTATTATGGGGCTGTATTCCCCCATTATTGGCTTTGTTCTGTATTTTTGTGCTAAGAGCTTGAGAGCTATGGTGAGAAGTGAGAACCAAATTCACTAAATAATATGATAGCCATTTAAGTTTGTCTTCCTGTCTTTCAAGAAACTGCTTGTTTAACTTAGTGGTATGTTGCTCTGACTCTAGTGCACAGGTTTCTAGGTTCACGACTTGGCAGTGAAATGCAGGTTATTAACACAACATTTTATGCAAGCAACTTTCCAAAATTATACAAGCAATATTTAAAATGTGTCCCTGGTTTTTGGACTTTTGCCCCCCTCCAACTGAAAATAAGTTCAAGAAGCTTTGTGACATGCCAATGGCTTACACTACTGTGATTCTGTATTTATATATTGTGTGTAGAAGTAGACTCTTATTGTGGAAATGTTCTGAATAGGGCAGTTTTGTCATTATTGGTGCATGCATTTTGCTTCATTGCCTACTGGAAAAATATTCAAACAATACATTTAAAATGCAATTGTGTGTGGAAGTAGACTGTTATCATGGAAATGTTCTGAATAGGGCAGTTTTGTCATTATTGCTGCATACATTTTTCTGCATTGCCTACTGGAAAAATGTTCAAAGAATAAATTTAAAATGCAGTTGTATGTGGATGTAGACCTTTATGATGGAAATGTTCTGAATAGGGCAGTTTTGTCATTATTGGTTAATGCATTTTTGTTTCACTGCCTACTGGAAAAATTTTAAACAATAAATTTAAAATGCGCTCTAACTTAAGTCTAACAAGTGTGCTATATTATACAAGGAATATAATTTAATACAGTCAGGAAGGTGAATCAAGGAATGCATACATGTATGCATGGCCCTAAAAATGTATTTGAAAACAGCCCAGAGGAAAGTGTGAAAGACTCAAAATCATGGGCAAATTTTAAGCTTTACTCTTGTTACCAAAGCAATGGATGAAGGTAAAACAGTTCACACCACATTACCTTGACCTGGCCAAGCCTTTTGACACAATCCCCTACTCAGGTGTAGTACAAAAGATGACTAATATAGGAGCAAACACTTACATCACCAGCTGCATTGTCAACTTGGCTCACAGGATGCAGGAGATCAAAACAGGGGAAGAGACCAGTCACCAATGGAGTCCCCCAGGGCTCGGTGATGAGACTTTTTCTGTTTGGCATATACATCGCAAAAGTAAAAGGAAATACCAAAGAGCTTTGGCCAGCGAAGTTTGAGATGACTGCAAGCTAGGAGAAGTTATTGAATCCCCAAATAACTTAACCATCTTACAGGAAGGTTTGTCTCAAATAATAACTGGTGTCAAAATCATGATAATGCCCTCTGAGAACTGATCCAATTGTTTGGCATTTGTGAACTTGTGTGTACAGTAACCTAACATTTGACCAACATGTGCCCAGAGTCATAAGAAAGCCTTTCTATATTGCACAGCTTATAAACAAATTGATTGTGGCTAGATCTAGAGATGTTGTTGTGTCCCCCTTCCCCCTCATCTCCATTTGTGTCAATCGTTTTTGTATGCCCACTTATTTTTGTCCAGTCCAGCCAACCTATTAACCTTATTAAAGGGCTAAAGGCCTAAACAGGATGGCTAATAGAAAAAATTACTCCAGGATTTCCCTAATAATGTCACTAGATGATAGATGCAGTTTTGCTACTTCACTTACATCCCCCCCCTCAAATTTAAAATGTCCTCCAAGTGAACCTATGTTGTTGTAGCAAATAGACTTATCTGTTCGACAACAGGCAGTCCTATGGGCATGACCAGCTGTCCCTGCTACCAGTATCCATAGGTGTCCCTCAGGGATCCATCCTTGGCCCACTATTGTTCTCACTGTTCACCACCAAAATCAATTCCTCCCTCACTCACAGCATCAGTAGTACATGCAGATGCAGATGACACCTTATAAGTGCTGCCCCCCCTTAAGCAAGGGCAAATCAATCCTCAAACAAACTTACTAGCTAGAAACATGGTTCACAAACATCAAACTTATTCTTAACCCCAAAAAACTAAATTAATTATTTTTTCCAGGTCACAAACACTTTATAACTAAACAAACCAAAGCTACTATTGCAAGAACTCATCTCTTATCCATCCTTCTCTATGCTTCTCCCATCCTTACTAATCTCTAGAGTGATCTGAGCAAAGTGGAATCTTGTTATTGTTTAATCAACTCACAATAGCACATAATCTCTTCTACCCTCAGAAAAAAACTCCAAAAATATAAAAAATTATAACCCCCCCCCACACACTTACAGCTTCACTAGTTCTCAGAACCTAATAAGCATTATCAGACACAGTGTATGCTGACTTTACTAAAGGAACTGTTAATGTATAAATAACTTATGTTTCTATGGAACCTATATCTCTGTATAATATTCTTGTGTAAATTCTTTATGACATGCTATTGGAGGTTTTCTCCCCAGGCCTCCACCGAAAATGGATGTGTGTCCAGTAGGACTTTCACGGTTAACAAATGTAAAATAAAATAAAATAAAATAAAAATATAGAATTATTTCATTCTTTTTAAAAGTATATTTGTGATATAATTATTTAGAATATAGTAATTGATTGTATTTGCTGATTTGGTGTGATGTAATTTCCTTCTTGGTATTTAAACTGATTGTATATTTTTAGGATTTGTTTCTGAAGAAGTTCAATAATACAGTAATAGAACAAAAGTGCTTTTTGCTTTACAGCAGCCAAATAGGGTTTTATTTTACTTCATGTTGGATTTCCCTTGATTCCAGTGTTCTTACAAAATAACCATAGATATAAAGCCAACTTACACTCAGGAACTCACCATAAAATGAAGTTATCACCTTACAATTTATTCACCAAGATAAAATATTCTGATACCTTGTATGAAGCATGGTTTTATTAATGCAAATATGAACAAGCAATATTTGATGCCTAGGCTGACAACTGCTCTTCTAAATTTTACAGATAACATCAATACAGCCAAGGATACAAGTAAACTCCATATATTTCATATTTCTGGACTTATCAATAGCTTTTGACACCGTGTCTCATAAAAAACTCCTACTAGAGCTGTTCATAATGGGTATTTCACAACTTAGTCTTCAGTGGATTAATAATTAATTGTCCTTGTCCTGTTCTATTTAATATTTATAAACAATCTTTATTCTTCTGTAGGACACCCATAACTTGTACAGTATGCAGATGATTCCACTCTTATCTGCCTCTGAAACAATTTAGAAAATTTAGAAAAGATTGCACAATATGCCTTTAACTGTATTGAAAGCTAGCCTTGTGATCACCAAATCCTTCCTTCACAGTTATATAAATGAAAATAAACCACATTGACATGTTCATAGGTTCTCTCATCCAGTCATCAAGATGTTTCTTGAACAGTGCTAATCAGGGAATCTATCCCTCCAGCATGTTCTGTTTATTGTGGTGATGATGAGGTGTGCCACATAGAAGGATTGACTACTGTGGTGATGTGATTATCAAAGGAGAGACTACTGTCCACCTGTGTCTCAAGGTCTGTTATAACACAGTAGACTACCACCTATGTGGTAGTTCATTTTGTATTATGTCCATATCCCATCTTGTGACATAAGAATTTATACCTAGTTTAGTGAGTTAATCTATAATTCCAGAGTCTGAGTTTGGAGATTACCAATGTCATTGTTTATAAGTTCCATGATGATATGCTCCATAGCCTTGCAGACCAGGCGAGTGGGATAACTGTCGGTGTATGCATCATTTGGGCACATAGCCTATGTAGAACACAGCCTGGCATGTCGTCAGGTCCCATGGATGCTGTGTTCTTGGCTTTTAACTGTGCAACCGTGATTACTGGAACTTTGCATTCTTCTGGTATAGAGATGGGCCCTTTAGGGGATGACAGAGGGGTAAAGTTAGCAGTGAACCTATCTGCTAGGATGTTGGCAATATACATTGGTTCTGTATATTTAGTGCCATTGTGCTGTAACTCAGAGCAGATCTGAGTGTTGCCATTGAGATTCTTGACAGCTATAGAATGCTTTGTGGTTGTCTTTAGAGTCAGTGGTGATTTTGTTTTCATAACTAGCTTTGGAGGATTTTGTGAGGGATCTCAGCTTCTTACTGAAGCTGACCAGAGAGTTTCTCCAATCATGGGATTTTACTCTTTTTTGCAACAGTTTCTTTCTTCTATTGTAGAGTTTGTTTATGACAGGGGGACCACCAGATTGGCTTCCTTTTTTTTGGAGGATAGCATCTTGGTTCTGTATAAAGTGCATTTGTGTAGGATTCAGCAGCCGTACCTCTGTTGTTCATCTGCATGGGTGTTGATCTGACCAATGAGGATAAGTTGATCCATGGCATTGGAATTTATGAATTAGTTGGTACATGAGTAGTTTTCCCAGTTAATCTTGGATAATCTCAGATGCATTATGCTGAGCAACTAGCCTGGAGGTGTGGATATCCGCCTGGTAATGCAGGGTACTCTCTGGAGCCTTGAACCAGGTCTCTGACACTGCACAGATGTCGATGTTCTCCATTTTAAGGAGTGAGTGCATTTTGAGGTTTAGACTTCTAGCATTGAGTAGCACTACCCTCATATTCTTCTTGCCTGTACCTGTTAGCCAGTATCCGAAATCCCAGGGGCGACAGGTGCAGGCCATCTCTGGCAAAGCATTGTGGTCCGTCGACCATGTTGTCCCAGGCAGACAGATAGCCAATTGTTGAACTCAGTCATTTTGTCCTTGTGCTGTGGTATCATTCTGGGGGATGGCAGAATGCTACGACAGCTCCTCCTTGTCCCTTTTCATGTAGTCCAAGGAGTGCTCTCAGGTCATTCACACCAACATGGACAAAGACAGAGTCATATTTGTACTTGTTGTGGAGTGACCTGAGTGTATGCATTATGTGGCAGATCCTGGCACCCGACAGGCAGCTGACAGTAACTTCCTCCTTGTTTAGCCTGGTGAGTGGAACATGAGTGTGCCTGACTATAGAGTCACCTATGACTAGAGTGTTGGGTACGTTGTTATGCCTTATGGGCTGTGGTTGAGTGGCACACTGAGTTTGTGGGCTATGTGTCATTTGGGTTGTGTTGGGGGGTGGAGGTTGTTTGTGTTTCTGCTTTGGAGGTCCCAGTTGCTTGGGCAGGTTTTTACTGAGAGGCTCCTTGAATGTAGGTGTGTGTTTTGTGTTTCTATGTGTGTGTTTTGGTGGTGTAGGTTTTGCGGGACTATGTGCTGAGTGTGGTGTGGTGCAAGTGTTTACCTTCTCCTCTTGATTGTCTAGTCCAGTCTTGGGTGAAGAGAGCTTTGCTTCCCCTTTGGCTATATAAGTGCATCTCTCACAGGTTGTAGTGTAGGTTGGTAGGAGGAGAGGGTTGTCTGTGTACATAAGGCAATTACTGCATTGCCCCAAGATGCCCAGATTCATCAGGTAGACAGGAGAAAACACCGCAGGCTGACCCTTAGACATGCCTGGATAGGTGCTTATTTGCTAAGTACTAGAAACTGTTTTCCTCTAGACAGTGAGGAAAGTTGAGTGCTGTAGTAATTTGTAGCTTATTTAGTGATTACAATAAGTTCTAAACAAATGCTGAAACAAAAAACTGGCTAGTTCTAAGAAACAAAATTAAGCTAGAAGGCTTCCCTCCAACACAGAAAGGCTTGGGCCCTAGAAGCCTACAAATAGTCCTGGACACAGCAAATCTATATCCAGGCTAGACTACCCACAGGAAAGGCAGGAAACAAGCTTAGAAAAAGTTTTTTTTTTTTTTTTTTTTTTTAGTGGAAAGAGAGAAAGGAGTAGCAGAAACTAAGCTGACTGGCCTTCTCTAATGTTCTCCCTGTACTGGGTAGAATGAGGTAATGACACTAAACTGGGAGGAGGGTCCCAGATCAAATTTACACTAGGGGTGAGCAACTGCAAAGCCACCAACTATAAAAACACTATACCAACAGGAAGGGAGGTTGGGAAACAAACTGCAGAAATGTTTCTCACAGTTGAAAAGCAGCAATGAGCCTTTAAATGAAAGTTTTAAACAGCTAAAGGAGCCTCTAGAAAAAAGTGTTTAACTGCAACAAGCTATCAGAAACAAACAACCCAACAGATGCTTAATAAAAGTGGACAATTTCCAGTTAATACCTCACACACAGTGAAACTAGCTAGAAAAATACACAGTACACAAAGTGCTATACATAACAAAGAAATAAAGAACAAAATAAACAAAAAACAGGATACTTAATGTTATATATTATAGCTCTGAGTTTGCTCAGTGTCCTTCCTTCGATTAGCTCAGTGTGAAATGGTAGAACACTCACAAATGAACTTCTTAGGTAACAGAAAGTTGAAACCTGAGACAGCTTTTAAGAAAGAAATCTCAAAAGAACCAATGAGGTGCTTAGTCTAAGCTATAGTCCAGGTGACCTTAGTCAGCCAATGACCTCAAACAATTCTCTCTCACTGAAATGCCTGATGGCTTTGGCTAAACCAAGATGTCCCTGAATATGTGCTCAGACACACAGCCTCCACAAACACAAGGCCCAGTTTTCAGTTGAAAACATTAAACATCACCTATAATCTATGCAGTCATTGTCAGTAAAACATTACATGGCTCATTCAATTCCTACATTCCCATAAACCTCATTATGCTGACAAAACATTATTCTGCATGTATTTTTCCCACAATTCCAATTTTTTCTATGTAATTTGCTCTTGCCCTTTTCTAAAGATCCAATTTCCAGTTCATTTATCTCTGTTACTATAGTCACTACTTCTCATTCAGTTGATTTAGACGTTGATTTCCATTTTCTAGGAATTACTTTTTGGCCGCCACCAGAATTAAACTCAGCAAGGCCTTAATATGTCTAGGCAATTCTGATTCTCTATCACAGCTCAAAAAAAGTAATTTCCTTAGTTATACCAATTTGCTCTTTCAGTATTTCTGAAAGGGTAGTCTGCTGCGATATTTTAAAGTATATTCAGTCACATTCCAGCAACTAAAAGCAGGAATGACTCCACTCTTTATGTAGTAAATTTTATTATGGACCGGTTTCTGCTTCATGCCTTCATTAGTAAAATATATTATTAAGTTAAAAACATGTTAAATTATCAAAATTTAAAACAATTAGACCAATAAAGCAAACTTTTAAGATAATAATTGTCTTATTGATCTGTTAGTTTTACATTTTGACAGATTAGTGTGGCTTTTAAAATTCCTATTGTATTAATTACGTATTTGCATATGTTTGTACCAAATGTAATTGTAGCAATCAATCAGACTTTGAGAAAAAATAAGTAACAACTTAGAAAAAAACTAAGGAAAGGTGATATAATGATAAAGAGATAAAATGGATAAAATATTGTTAAAACATCATTAAGCAGTGTAAACTGATGCTGTATTATATTTTTATATTTCATTTGTATACACACAGTTGGTTACCAGTTTAATTACAACTTCAGTTATTAGTATTCAGGTATTAATATTTTATATACTCTTGAGTCATACTAAGCCACAGATTATTTAACAAAGTTTTAAGAAATGCATAGGTTGAAAAGATAGTAGAAGTGATGAAAATATTTTTAGCTTGAATTTAACAATAGAAAATACTACTGATCATTCCAGAAGGCACATCAGGATTTTGATGTGGTAACAAATTATTTTTCAAAGGACTAACACCAAAGGTTTATTGTAAAAAAACACAGCTTTCAGGTAAATATAACATTAAATTATTTTCAAAAATTCATGTTCTTATTTTCTGAATACAATTTAGACAATTTATTTTTAAAACTGGTGGAAGTGGAAGACATATTTAGTCCTGGAATTCAATCAGTACATAATCTAAGAGTTCATTTATATTCAGCCATTTATGTGTCCAGAACATTGTCATCACCTCTGATATTTATAAAGATCTTTTGTATAACTCTAAACATGCAGGTATGTTGTATACTCAATTCACTTACATGCTTAGCTAGAACATTTGCATTTATATTCAACTTTATATCAGATAGATGGTGACAAATGCATTCTTTCATCAATGACATTCATCAAAAATTGTTTGATAGACAACTTTTCCCTGTTGCAAGTAGCAAAACATTTAAAATAAAATGTTCTTTTTGTCACACAGTGTGCAAGGCATACATCTCTTTGAATATATTTATGAAAAGAACAGTTATAACATGGATAAGTTCCTTCTTTTTTAATTTCCATCATGTATCTGTTCGGGGAAAAATCATTATTTTCTTGTTTCAAATTTCTACTCATTTTTAATGTAAAACACAAATTTTCATTTATAAATTTATTTAATTCTGAAGTAGTTAAAACTGATACAGTGACTACTTATGTTGTACTTGTACTGATATATCCTGTTCTATTTATGTTCTAATGTTTTTTTTCTTATTTATGATTATTGTAAAATTTGAATATAAGGCATTTGCTGTTTAGTTAATAAGTCAATTGATGTGCATTCTACATTATTTAAGTAAAACTTTATTTGACTAGTTTAGATTCACACTGATGGTGCTTAAAATGTAAAATCATTTTGCATTCTGAGGATTAATTTTCCAACATTAAAGTCTTTTGCACTGAGTGTGATATATATATATATATATATATATATATATATATATATATATATATATATATATATATATATATATATATATATATATGGGTCCCCTACACATGATCGAAATTCCAGAAAACCAATGCCTATATGGCTGAGACCATATAACTTATCTATATGATGCTAGCAGGGGGGCAAGCCCCCATGCACCACCCGATATATATATATATATATATATATATATATATATATATATATATATATATATATATATATATAGATTTGTATCAGTTCACTGAAAGACCATTTCACTGACACCCATTTCACTGAGACCAAATCATCTCAAGTTCATTTCACCTAAAACTCATTTCACTGACAAGTAGTACTCTAAGGCAAGTCAAAGGTATATGTCCTCACTGTAGTGCAATCCTGGTGTTAGTATATATAATTACGGGGGTGGGGGACGTAGACAACAGAAAACCAAATTAAGTGGGGAGCTATGCTCCCCACACCCCCAACTATATATACTAACACTAAGATCGCACTACAGTGGGAAAAGGACATATACCTTTGACTTTCCTTAGAGTACTACTTGTCAGTGAAATTATATATATATATATATATATATATATATATATATGTGTGTGTGTGTGTGTGTGTGTATGTGTGTGTATCCCTTTCTCATATATATATATATATATATATATATATATATATATATATATATATACACACACACACACACACACACACACACACACACACACAGACACACACTTACATACATATTTATGTATATGAGTGACAGACATTCGAGGTATCAAAAGTTTTTGAATACACAATTATTCTAATCACAAAGCTTTGAATCACAACAAAAAATACCTTTTTTGCAGGGGTGGCAAACAGACTTCTCCCCTCCATACCACCTCTGAGGTCACACTATGGTGGGAAAAGGGCAGATTCCCTGATCCCCACTGTACCATGATCTTGCTCACCTAAACAGTGGCAACATAGGTTCATAGGTTGGTACTAGGCTATCAGCCCTAGGGCGTATACAAACCTAGCCATAAAAATTTCCTGGCTATTTCTTCTCACACTATTTACTTCCCTGGACCACTGTCTAGCAGAGCAAGTGACGTAGTCCCCTGGGTGAATTACCTTTCTCCTGTCCAACCGTCAAGGTTCCTTTTGAAGAGGGTCAAAGAGGCGCTCTGCTGGACATGTATGGGCAGTCTTTTCCAGAGTCTGGGGAGTTTCTGGGTCAGGAACATATCCCTCCCGCATGTTTTGTTTATTGCGATGACCAGGTTTAGACTCTTGGAGCATGTGGCTCTGAGGGATTGGGATTTCTTTAAGTGTAGAATGTCCAACAGCTCTGGGTTTGACATGGCCTTGTATATTAAGCAGAGATTGCCTCTGAGTAGATGATCTGTGATAGAGTATAGCTGGAGTTTTTAAGGCAGTCAGCATAGGGCATCAGCTTTAGGCCTGTGATTCTTTTATTGAGGTATTTCTGCGGCCTTTCCAGTTGTTGCAGATGCCTTGAGAGGTACATACCAAATGGGTCATTGTATTCTATAATGGGTCTAATGAGGGATGAGTACAGTGGGACAATGACCTCCTTTTTTTCTGAATGAAAAGCCCTTAGTGATGAGGTGTGCCACATAGAAGGATTTCCTGACTGTTGTGGCAATGTGGTTATCAAAGGTGAAACCACTGTCCACCTGTGTCCCTAAGTCTCTTATCAAACTTTCGGTGTTTAGTGTACTGCCACCTATGTGGCAATTCACGGGTACATGTTTTTTCCCAAAGGAGATAACTATATATCTCTTGGCATTGAGCTTGAGCCCATGGCTTTGGCACCAAGCATCTGTTTCTGTAAGGCCCTTTTGTTGAGTATCCACATGATTTGTGGATTCAATAATGGCTCCCAGTTTGCAGTCATGTGTGAACTTTGTTAGCCAGGGTCCCTTAGTTTTAGTCTGTACTTCATAGAAGTAGATGCCAAACAAGAGTGGTCCCAGGACTAAACCTTGAGGTACTCCACTTGTCACTTGTCTGGAGCTGGATTTGGAGTTGGCTACTTTACAGTGAGTTCTGTCAGTAAGGTAGTTGGCAACCCATCGAGTGATGCAGTGGTCAGAGAAGGCTCTAAGGTCAACAGAGACCAGGCTGAAGACCTGGAAGTTGACTGGAGAGAAAGTACAGCAGTTCAAGGAATTACTCAGGGCTCTAGCACCCCAAGAAGAGGAGGAAATAGGTGGAGTTGAAGAAGAGTGGCAGCGCCTAAAAAACAGCATGTGTTAGGACTACAGAAAAGATATGTGGCCAAGCCAGGTATGGAAATAAGGTACATAAGGAAAGCTGGTGGTGGAATGCAGAAATGCAGGAAGTATTCAAAAGAAAGAAGGAGTGCAGGAAGAAGTGGGAGATTGAAAAGACTGACCAAGCTAGGAAGGACTACTGGTTGGCTAACAAAGAAACTAAGAAAGAAGTTGCAATAGCAAAGAATATGGCATCAGAGGCACTCTATCAGCTTCTGGAAAGTGACTCAGTAAGGGGCACAAAGAAACTATACCAGGTTGCAAGGCAAAGACAGAAAGATAAAGAAGATAGTCAGACACCATAAGGGATTCCAGCAACAACCTGCTTACCAGCCCACAGGACATCAAAGGCAGATAGAAGGAGTATTTCCAGCAGCTTCTGAATGAAGAAAACCCCACAGAAGTGGTACTGCCCCAGAAACAGCCTACAATGAGAGTAGAAGAGGAGCCCAGCTTAGAAGAAGTAAGAGCAGCAGTAAGGAAAATGAAGTCAGGGAAAGCAGCAGGCTCAGATGAGGTCACAGCAGATATGATAAAGATGCTGTTTGAGCTAGGGGAGAAATGGCTCCTGAGGGTACTAATTGCAGTGTGGAGAGAAAGGCGTATCCCAGATGACTGGAGAATAAGCATACTCGTGCCAGTGTACAAGAACAAAGGGGACATCCACAACTGTGGACAGTACAGAGGCATAAAACTCCTGCCACATTGCATAAATGTTCTGGAGAGGGTGACTGATAAACGGATACGCAGAATAGTAGAATGTAAGATGGGAGATGAACAGTTTGGATTCAGATCAGGGTGCATCACAATTGACCCGATGTTTGCATTGAGACAGATACTTGAGAAGAAACTAGAGAAGAGGAGAGAGTCAAACTGGGCTTTCCTAGACTTGGAGAAAGCATATGACAAGGTCCCAAGAAAGCTGATCTGGGCAGTACTGCGATGGTTTGAAGTCCCAGAAACATTGGTAGAATTAGTACAGGCTATGTACAAGGACCCAGTCACTCAAGAATAGGAGAATGGAATGCAAATCTGAAGGCACATGGGATGAAACTAAGCACAGATAAGACAGTGGTAATGGCAGCAGATTGGGGAAATCAGAAGAAGCTGAGAAAAGAGATAGATGGGAAGATAGTGGAACAGGTAAACAGCTTCAAGTATCTAGGATGGGTGGTTGAGGAGAAGGGTAGTCTGAATGAAGAGGTCAAAGCTAGAATCAGAGGGGCTGCAGCCAACTGGCATAGAGTATCAGGTGTAGTCTATGACAGAAGAATGCCAAAGAAGCTGAAAAGTAAGGTGTACAAGACAGTGATGCGACCAGTACTACTGTATGGTACAGAAACCTGAGCAGTAAAGGCAGAACAGTTGAAGAAACTAGAGGTGATGGAAATGAAGTGCCTGAGAAAGGTGGTAGGATGCACACTGCGGGACAGGTGAAGAAATGAGGACATACGAGCAGAAGCCAAAGTAGCTCCAATTGCAGAAAAGATCAAAGAGAACAGATTACAGTAGTATGGGCACATGTGTAGAAAAGCAGAAGACAATCTGGTGAGGGAGATTTGGGATAGACAGGAAGAAGGTAAGAGGAAGCGAGGGCATCCAGCAAAGAGGTGGATAGATTGTGTGAAAGAAGATCTGCGACAGTCAGGCATGAGTGTTGAAGAAGGCATGAGAGTGGCACTGAATCGAGAGAGTTGGTGACAGTTAATATGATACCCCAACCCCATGTAAATGGGAAAAAGGGGGATGATGATGATGAGTGACGTAGGGATTGATGTCCAGCTTAGTAAGTTTATCTATGATTCCAGAGTGGGGGATGGTGTGAAAGGTCTTGACAAGGTCTAGATAGGCTGTGTGGACCGCCTTACCCTCATCCACTGCTCTGAAGGCTGATTCGAACAAGTCAATCAGGTTCAGGAGACAAGTTCAGCCCTTCACAAACCCAAACTGGGTGGGGTTTAGTGTTTGAAGGTTGCCAGTGTCTTTGTTTATAAGTTCCATGATAATACATTCCATGGCCTTGCAGATCAGGCTCGTCAGACTGATGGGGCGGTAGTTCCCAGGATCCAAGGTGGATTCCCCCTTGTGGAGTGGGATAACTGTAGCTGTGCGTCACTCAGTGGGCACAAAGCTTGAGGTGAGGCTATGATTAAACATGACACTTAGTGAGGTGCCAGTTCATTCTGTAGTTCATGTAGTACACAGCCCAGGATGTCATCTGGCCCCATGGATACTGTATTCTTAGCTTTGGAGAGTGCGTTTTTTACCTGTGTGACCATTTGAGTATTTGCTGTAGCATTTTTGAACAACAAACATTTAAACAAGTGTATTATGCTATCTAATAATAACTATGTACTTGATTAATGGTTCTGAAAATTTAAAGATGCAAAACACATTTAAAGGTATACTAACCCGTTTCTGCATATAAACTGCTACATTATAGAGGTTGGGGTTCTCAGGGCAGATTCTTCACATTGGCAGTACAAAGTCATGGCAAAATCATTGATTTAAGGGGATGTGGATTATATGTTACTCATTTAGGTTGTACTTCAGCTAAGTATGTTTCTTTCATGTTAGCAGTTGACTGAATTAAGTATTAACCACTTCAACTGTACCAAAATGTAACTAAAAGGGCAGCATAGTGCTGCAACAGGTATGATTGTCACCTCACAGCAAGAGATTCTCCTGTTGGATTCTCAGCAGAGCTGCTTCCTGTGTGGAGTTTGTTTGCCCTCCTTGTGTTCACATGAGTTTCTCCTGAGAATTCTGGTTTCTTCCCACATTACATGGCTATGTAGCAAGTCAGATCTGGAACTCTAAATTCCCCAGAAGTGTAAGTCCTGTTCTGTGTGATAAATAAAAGAACAAAAAAACAAAACACCTACTTCTGTTTGCCATTCCCTTTGCCTTGACAACTGCATGCATAGGGCTGGCTGTCCACGGGGATCACTTTAGGAGTCAGAAGTGACTTGTAAGAGGTTGAGCGAGTGATCCTTCCAGATGACACATACCTACTGGTGTGCATTCTATTACATGTGGACATTCTGATTTTCTCTCTCTATCTCTCACTGGTTTATGATGACAATGTACTGTAGTTTCACCACTTCATTCAGTCCATCATGGTATCCTTTTTTCTCTGTAGTCTACAGGTACTTTTGTCTGTTTGTTTTTGCAGATTTGCACTTGTCTGTCTGTCTTTGTAGATTTGTAGTTGTTATAAATATAAAACTCCTATTATCTTGTCTCTGTTGTCATATGCCTTTGCAATTGCTATGGTGTCATGATCTAACTGCTTACTTCCAGAGCCACATTTGTGAATAGTCTTTTGGAAAAAACATGGTCTAAGATGGAAACCTCTGTCTTGCTGTATAATTTGCACTTATTGATTACTTGCCTGTATACAGCTAGCATGCACATGAGCCAATGGTTGTGACACATGTTAATGTTTTGATACATGCATGATTCTTTTCATGGGCCTTTACAGTAGTGCAACTGAGGGTCCTTAGATAACACAGATGGCATTTATGAATGAATTCACCCCTCAGTATAATATAATAAAAACCCCATTTCTATTCCTGATAAAAGGAGCCGTATTATTTTTCTTGCTTTAACTTTGATGCTGAGAAATCATTTTTCAGAATTAGTAATTTCAGAAACTTCTGATATTTAATGCACAGCATGTATATAGATATGCTAAGTTTTATATATACAGATTCTAATCTAAAATTAAAAATAACCAACAAACTTGCCTTTCACCTTATCAGAGGCAGTAAACATAGATGTCCTTATCTCCTTTCTTGTTGCCATATTCTTTGAACCTCTAGCAAGAATCAGCAGTCATTCAGGAATTACTGGTTACAATCATGGTTCTCCTTTCATTGCAAACTATTAAATATTTTTTGTCCTGCTAGCCCTTTAAATAAACTGGTTTTCCACAGATGTTATAAACATATCAGTGGAAAAACAAGTGGAGCTAAACATCACTGATTTTCCTTGTGTACGAATCAAGTATCTTTTCCCAATTCATTGGCAAAAGAAGGGCTTCACATTTTGGAAGTCCCAATTTGCTCATGCTTAGGTGAAAGCTGCCAGCCTAGCTAGACAGAATTTTGTAGATAATTATATGTCATTTGTAAATATTGATGCAATCCTCAGACTTGGTTTACAAATGTGAAGAGCACTATATGTTATGATTAAACTATTTGTACTGAGCTTCAAAAATGCAACCACAGTGCACTCTGCTAGAAGAAAGCTGATAATTCAACCATTGTATGACTGATCTCAAGCTGGAAGACGAGATATCTGGGCCAGGAAATTGTTTCTATTGTTTTGATTTAAGAGATAATTAGTAAGGTTTTACATGTATAATGCATTTTATTACTGTAGCTTCCTGGCCAGGGGCAGCATGCTAAGAAATGTAAATTTTGAGTTTCTTTTAACCCTGGAACCAGAGAAGTGTCAAGAATGATGCAATGTGAAATGACTCAGCAGTAGTGTGTTATCAATTTAAGACATTCGCAGGGAGAGATAATTACGCATTTTGGATTTTGTTTGAAGACATCAACTTACCAGCACTCTGTCTTTATTCTGTAAGTAACATATTTATTTAGAACAGTGATTTCTCTTGGAGATAGGTAGAAATAACCAGATTAGTCTGACTGTTTTCTATATTTATGCCAGACTATTCTACAGTATTATTTTAAAGCATTTTCCTGTGATCTCTGAACTCTGTAATGTTATTGTATTGAAGTAATATGTATTGTCTTGTGTTTTTATTATTAAATATTTTAAACATTTTAACTGTGTCTGTTTTGTGTAAAGGTAATATTAGCTCTTAGATTACATTGCATGCATTTGGTGATACAGTCCAAGCCACTCCAATAGCTTTAACCCATCGTCACATTTACTATTTGGATAACAGTAATATTACACAGTGAAATTGGTCCCCTATGAGAAGGGTCTTATTAGTAGCTGATAAGAGTAGTTGGTAGCAGTTATTACTACCTTATAGCCTGGCAGGAGGGGGATAAATTGGATAACCTGTGTCAGCCTTCTCCGGGAGTGTCTGTGTGTTTGTATATAAACCAAATCTCAAAGTGTGTGTGTATGCCAACTACTTGGGTGGGGACACGTTTGGACAGAGAGGGTACTGGAGGTTTTGGCTCGACTACTTGGCTGAGATCTGAACCCTATAGCTGTGCCAGTTTGGAGTTTTATTGGGGATCTGGAGAGAAAGGGAGAAATCAGCCCCAGACTGACTGTGATCTCTGTGTGCTGTTAAGGGAAATTGTACTTTATTGTGTGTGTACTTGTTATCCTTCCCAATGTGCAAGCCCCTCACTGATGCTAGTGGTGAGGATTGAGGCTCCTTGATTGCTGGGCCAGTGCACAGGTGTGACATAATTGGTGGCAGTTGTGGGATATCCACATCAAATATTATATGTTGAGTTAGCTACATCACATACTAATTGGCTTGTAGTGGTGTGGGTAGTGACTTCCTGCAGCTTGTATACAGTTATCACTGAAGGTGTTTGTGTACACTAAATCAGTCATGCAGTGAATATTCAGAGTTAAGATCACAATTGCTTTATTTCTTTTGTTAGCTTAGTTAGTCCAGGAGAGCAAACAAGCATGTCAGCAGAGGAGTATGGTAAGCTGACAAGGAGCCATTTGGCTGAGATATGCCAGGCTAAAGGACTGGTGCATGGAAACCCGACTAAGGCAAACATGTTTGCAGCTTTGGTCATAGCTGCATCAGAAAACAGCAGTCAGGAGGACGATCAGACTAGCCATGGAGATGTACAACACTCAGAGAATGGACAGCTCAACCTTTCTGCAGAGGACTTAAAAATTCATCTGGAGCTAAAGAGACTTGAGTTTGAGGCCAGACATTTGGAAATGGAAGCTATGGAGAAGGAGAGGCAGAGACAGCATGAAAAGGAGATGCTAACTCTTCAACAGAGTCATGGAGGTAATGGGGAAGAGAGTAACTGGACCCCAGTAGCACAAAAGTTCAGTAAGGTTCTTCCATAGTTTACAGATGGTGATAATTTTGATAGTTTTATTCACATGTTTGAGAGGGTATGTAAACAGTATGATGTTGACCAAAGGCTCTGGGTATGGTTCCTGACCCCTTTACTCCATGGTAAAGCTGTAACTGTGTTGTCCAAGATATCTGATCGTGAATGTTTTGATTATACTGCTGTTAAGAATTGTTTGCCAGAATATTTTAAGCTAACACCTGAAGCTTATAGGAAAAAAGTTTTGTGAGCATAGACGGAAGGCAGATGAAAGTGTGTGTGAATATGTTGCTGAATTAAGCACTTATTTTCACAGGTGGGTGAGCGGATGTGAAGTCAACACTTTTGAAGGGCTGGCAAGCATTTGGATGAGGGAAAAAGCCCTTTGTATTTTGCCTGAGGTCATGAGGATCTGGTTAGCTGACAATGTGCTACTTCAAATTAGTTGTTGAAGAAGGGAGACCTATACCTTGCAAGCAGGGCATCACTGCACAGGAAAGGGAAACCCAGTGTTCACGTGGGTCTAAGGTAACTCATGGTGGGCAGCCCAGACTGTCCCATCAGAATCTGACAATAGCTGGGGAAGCAACTAGTCCAGGTACATGCCCAGGACTAAGGGTTAAATGTTTTGAATGTAACCAGTGGGGTCATGTGGCATATAAATGTCCTTGGAGGCAAGATGGGGAACAAAAGGTGAGGGAGCTAGTAAATTCTGAAGGACAAAGTGCCAACAGTAGGATGTCTTGTGATAACAAGGGTACCAAACTACCACCAGAGGTTATATCCTATCATAGTGAATGGCAAAGAGGCCATTGCTAAGAGAGACACAGTCTCTGACATAACCATTGTGAAGCCTGCAATGGTTACAGAGGAACACTACTGGTCTGGGCAATCTACTGCAGTCAGAGCTTTAGGAGGACCCCATTCAAAATAACTTTTTATTTTTTATTTATTTATTTAACATTTGTTGACCGGTAAAGTCCGACTAGGTTCCACAGATCCTGTTTTCAGCGGAGGCCCGGGGAGAAATGCTCCAGACGCATGTCTTTAGAATGTGGGAGGAAACCGGAGTACCCAGAGGAAACCCATGCGAACACAGGTAGAACATGCAAACTCCACACAGAAGGCACCCCGGCCGAGAATCGAACCAGAGAACCTCTTGCTGTGAGGTGACAGCATTAACCGCTGCACCACTGCGCCACCCATTGGCTTTGGCTAGGGTTCACCTTGACTGGGGGGGGGTGGAAAAGAAGCCAGCAAGTAGGTGTGTTTGAGGATATCCCTGCAGATGCCAGATAGAGAATGATTTTGATAATGCTGTACCATGTGCTCATGCAGTTACACGCAGTCAAGCTTGGAGACAAGCATGTGGGTCTGGCAGCCTGGGAGATACCCAGACAGACTCCATACTTTCAGCCAGGACTGGTGAGGTGGTTACTTCAGGGAGGCAGCTACCCTGTAGCAGTAAAGATGAAGGTGAGCCACAGCTGCTTGTGAGCACTGATGGTCCCTTGGACGGAGTGACTGTAAGGGTAGAGGTGAGTAGTAGTAGTACACAAGCTGACAGTGAGGCACCGCTGTCAGAGGATAGCAGACGTCCTGTGGAAGGGGAGCTAGGAAGGGTTACAAAGAGAAAGTTGAGACAGGCTCAGCTCTCAGACCCTATATTGCATGGCTTGAGGCAGGTAGCTAGTGAGGCACTTGATTCTCAAGGGATGAGGGAATCTGTATACTGGGACAAAGGGTTACTGTATAGAGAGTGAACCCCTGAGGGAGGGCTAGAAGTTGAGAGAATACAGTACTTGGTAGTGCCTAGAGCCTACCATCTGGTGCTTCTAGCCATAGCCCATGATATTCCCTTTGCAGGTCATATGGGCATAAAATGTACAAAAAGACGTATTATACAGAACTTCAATTGGCCTGGGATTTCCACAGATGTAACAGGGTACTGCAGGATTTGTGAGCAGTGCCAAAAGGGAGGCAAGGCAGGAGACAAAGTGAGAGCTCCTTTGATGCCTTTACCTGTGATTGAGGAGCAATTTCAGAGGGTAACTATTGATATTGTGGGGTCTCTGAATACCTCAAGTTCCACAGGGAAAAAGTATATGCTAGTGGTAGTAGATAATGCTACAAGATAACCTGAGACAGTGGCTTTGTCCTCCATTGAGGCAGAAAAGGTGGCAAATGCTTTGTTAGAGATTTTCACCAGGGTCGGTTTCCCAAAAGAAATACTGACTGACAGAGGTGCCAATGTCATGTCAGACCTGCTGACTTGTCTGTGGAAGTACTGTGGGGTGAAGCACATAAAGACCACTCCATATCATCCCCAGACTATTGGTCTTGTTGAGAGGTTAAACCCTACACACAAGTCCATGCTACAGGCATTTGCAGACCAGTTTAAGAGGGATTGGGATAACTATTTGCACCATCTGTTGTTTCCTTACAGAGATATTCCCCAGGAATCCACCGGTTTTTCACCCTTTGAGTTGCTGTATGGGCATAGGGTGAGAGGACCTCTAGAATTAATTTGTGATGAGTGGGAAGATGACTGTGAATCCCACAAGGAGTCTGTTGTGGCATATGTCCTAAACCTCAGGATAAGGCCCAGGGAACTCATGGGCTTGGCCCAGAAGAACCTGGCAGAAGCCCAACAACAGAAAAAAGGTCTGGTATGACAGGAATGCTTGAGCTAGAGAGTATTCAGTAGGGCAGCAGGTAATGGTTCTCATTCCTGTCAGACACAACAGGCTGCAAGCAGCTTGAGAGGGACCCTACAAGGTGGTAAAGTAGGTAAGTGATGTTAACTACATGGTAGAACTGCTAGGCAGGAGACAAGAGCACAAATTATACAATATTAACATGATGAAACCTTACCATGCTACAGAGGCCCTTGTGCTGAATATTTACTGTGGATTGCAGGAGGAGTCTGAGGGAGATCTAATGACTGATCTCCTCAGTGAGGCCCGGACTGACACCTCAATGGAAGTGGTAGCAATGTCCCAGCAGCTATCTCCTACCAAGGTTCGAGAAATCTGAGCAGTGTTACAGGAGTTTGGGTACATGTTCACTGGGAAACCAGGGTGCACCCACCTGGTACAGCACCAGGTGGATACAGGACCCCAAAGGCCTATTAGACAGGCCCCTTATAGAGTGCTCAAGAGAGTCAAACAGACTCTGAGGGAGGAGATACAGGAAATGTTGGAACTAAGGATAATTCAAATGTCCAGCAGTCCTTGGCCTCCCCAGTGATGCTGGTGCCAAAGAAGGATGCCAGCACCAGGTTCTGTGTGAACTACAGGAAATTAAGCAATCACACAGAGTCAGATGCTTACTCCATGCCTAGGTTGGATGAAGCCCTAGAGCAGCTGGGTGTGGCTAAGTATTTTACCACAATTGATCTTGCCAAGACTGACTTCTATCTAACACTGGCAGGTGCCCTTGACTACCAGTGTTAGATAGAAGTCAGCCTTTGTGATTCCTTTTGGCTTGTATGAGTTCACAAAGATGCCCTTTGGGATGACAAATGCCCCAGCAACTTTCCAGAGGCTGGTAGATCATAACCTAGCAGGAGCAGGGGGGTTTGCCCTTGCTTACCTAGATGATATTGTCATCTACAACCATTCCTGGCAAGAGCACTTTCAGCATGTCAGGGAGGTGCTGGGCAGACTACAAAAGGCAGAGTTGACCAATAAGCTGAGCAAATGTCAGGTGGCTATGACAGATGTCTCCTTCCTGGGACATAGAGTAGGGAGTAGTAAGATTAGGCCAGAACTTGCCAAAGTGGAAGCCATTCAGGCATGGCCTGCACCTGTTACCAAAAAGCAGGTGAGGGCATCCTTTGGGACAACAGGGTTCTACAGAAAGTTTGGCCCCAGTTATAGTACTGTAGCTGCTCCACTCATAGACCTGACAAGGAAAAACAGGTCTGATAATGTAGTGTGGACCCCAGCATGTGAGCAGGGATTCCAGAAACTTAATGAAGCTTTGGGAGGACCCCCTGTGTTAGCCAGTCCAGATTACAGCAAAGAATTTGTTGTGCAGGTGGATGCTTCAAACCATGGAGTGGGGGCTGTACATTGCAGATTTCTTCAGCGGGAGAAGAGCACCCAGTGGTTTATCTTAGTTGTAGGCTCCACCCAGGGAGGAATGCTATGCATATGTAATAAAGGAATGTCTAGCCATAGTGTGGGCACTGCAAAAACTTCAGCCTTATCTGTATGGAAGAAAATTCACTGCAGTTACAGATCACAATCCCTGAACCTGGTTACACTGAGCCAGCAAAATGCCAAGTTGCTAAGACGGAGCCTAGGGTTGCAAGCATATGATATGTCAGTGCAGCACCACAGTGGGGTTAGCAATGCCAATGCAGATGGGCTCTCAAGACAAGGAATGGGGTAAAGTATACTCATATAGACCTAACTCTCTCAAGCAACATTTCTCAAGGGTCACTTGGAAAACTAGCTTGAGTTCTCCGTGGCAGGTGGGGGGAGATATGTGAAGGCTGCCAGCCTAGCTAGATAGAAATTTGTAGATAATTCTATGCCATTTGTACATATTGATGTAATCCACAGGCTTGGTTTACAAATGTAAAGAGAACTGTATGTTATGATTGAACTATATGCTGCACTAAGCTTCAAAAATGTAACCACAGTGCACTCTGCTGGAAGAAAGTTGATAAATCAAGCATTGTATGACTGTTTGATCTCAAGCTCAGAGACAGGATGTCTGGGCCAGTAATTTCTTTCTATTGTCTTGATTTAAGAGATAATTATTAATGTTTTACATGTATAATGTATTTTATTGCTGTGGCTTCCTGGCCAGGTGCAGCTTACTAAGAAATGTAAATTCTGAGTTTCTGTTAGCCTGGGAACCATAGAAGTGTCAAGAATGATGTAATGTGAAATGACTCAGCAGTGTTGTGTTATCAGTTTAAGACTTTCTAGAGAATTAAGCATTTTGGGTTTTCAACTCACCAGCAATCTGCCTTTGCCCTGTAAGCAGGATATTTATTTAGAACAGTGATTTGTCTTAGAGAGAGATAGAAACAGTCATATTAGTGTAGCTGTTTTCTATATTTATGTCAGACTATTTTGTGGTATTATTTTAAAGCATTTTCTTGTGATCTCTGAACTCTGTAATGCTATTGTGTTGAAGTAATAAGTATTGTATTGTGTTTTTATTATTTATTATGAAATATGTTTAAACCTTTCAACTGTGGCTGTTTTGTGTAAAGGTAAGTTAAGCTCTTAGATTACATTGGATGTATTTGGTGATACTGTCCAAGCCACTCCAGTAGCTTTAGCCCTGGGTCACATTTGCTACTTGGATAACAGTAATATTACACAGTGAAATTGGTCACCCTTTGAGAAGGGCCTTATTAGTAGCTGATAAGAGTAGTTGGTGGCAGTAATTACTACCTTATAGCTTGGCAGGAGGGGGCATAGCTAGAGAACCTCTGCCAGCCTTCCCCAGGAGTGTCTGTGTGTTTGTATATAAACCAACTCTCAGAGTGTGTGTGTGCGTGTGTGTGTGCGTGTGTGTGTGTGTGTGTGTGTGTGTGTGTGTGTGTGTGCATGTGTGCGTGCATGTGTGCATGTGTGTATGTGTGTGTGTGTGTGTGTGTGTGTGTGTGTGTGTGTGTGTGTGTGTGTGTGTGTGTGTGTGTGTGTGTGTGTGTGTGTTTGTCAGCTACTTGGGCAGGGACACAAAGCACTGGTTGGACAAAGAGGGTACTGGAAGTTTTGGCTTGATTACTCAGCAGAGATCTGAACCTTATAGCTGTGCCAGTGGGGAGTCTTATTTGGGATCTGGAAAGAAAGGGAGAAACCACCCCCAGACTGACTGTGATCTCTGTGTGCTCTTAAGAGAACTTGTACTTTACTGTGTATGTACTTTTTATCCTTCCCAATGTGCTTGCCCCCCTCACTGGTGCTAGTGGTGAGGATTGAGGCTCCTTGATTACTGGGCCAGTGCACGGGCATCACAGCTTACATGTCATAATGTCTAAAACCTGTCATGTAATAATAAAATAAAAAAGGCAATCGAAGGAAACTTCTGTATGTCACAGACTTTAAATATTCCAAAGAACCCACCAGGGTGGCCTAATAGTTAAGGTGTTTGCCTTACAAGCACAAGGTGCAGGGTTTGAGTCTCACAAGGGATAATTGGCTAGGCTTAAAAATGGCTTGCAAGGGCAGTTAGCCTAGTACGAACCTATGAACCTATACAATATGCCCTGGATGTTTTTTCTGCCTCTAAAGCTACATAATGACAGCATTTCTTTATTAGACCTTATGAGCAAAAGGACTTCTCTCTCTCTCAAGAACTGTTTAAGGAACTGAATACTTTATGGTGTATCATTTTAATCATTCTGTCAAAATTGAATTTATTCAAACATACTGTAGGCAGCCAAAAATCAAAGCATAAAATATTCAGCAACAAGTACATTAAAGATTAGCATTGCTGCTTTATAGTCATTTGTTCTCCAACTAGTTCTTGCTTGGGGTGCTTTCTGACTTTTTTAAATTT
This sequence comes from Protopterus annectens, assembly GCF_019279795.1. Lineage (NCBI taxonomy): Eukaryota > Metazoa > Chordata > Ceratodontiformes > Protopteridae > Protopterus > Protopterus annectens. The sequence goes on along the minus strand of NC_056726.1, from coordinate 1,159,074,150 downwards.
CTCCAAGTCTTTTGGGTTTCTAATACCATGAAGGGAATGGACCCCATTCCTAAGTTAAAGTATGATTAACGTTCATGGAATTAGTATTGTTTCAGTCTTAAGTATTAAAACTTTGAATGTTCTGATATCGAGCACTATTCAGTGAATGCTATGAATAGCGAAGCTACAGAATAGCGAATTCTTTCCTCAGGAAAGAATTCAGTTGTCCGTTTCTGTGGCTTCACTATTCTTAGTGCTGTGGTGGAAAGTTATGGGTTGAGTTCAGGTACGTGTGTGATTGTTTGTACGTTAAGGTTAGGGGTGGGTTAAGTGAGTTAGAGTTAGGGTGCGGATTAGGCGTGTGTGCGATAGTGACAGACTTTAGGGTTAGAGGCGGTTTAAGTGAGTTAGGGTTAGAGCGCGGGTTAGGTGAGTGTGTGATAGTGACGGACCTTAGGGTTAAGGTTTGGGTTAAAGTAAGTGGGTAGATAGTAGTGTATGTTTAGTTTAGTGTAGCATTAGATGTAGGAATTTAAGTGTATGTGTGTGGTTGCTGTTTGTTTGATGTGCTTGTGTTGTGTGTATGTGTTTTGGAGCAGTTCTGAATGTTTGATATTTTCATGTTTAGATGTTTTGGGGCCGATGAAATAGCGTTTGCTATTTTCATCTTTCGATAACGTGATATAAACACAAACTTTCAATACATTTCTATCTTGTGAGGTGAGAAGATGTGTATGCAGTCTTATGATTACAGATCTATATATGTAATCAATTCCAAAGAGGCCTATACCTTTTTCAGAATAGGGAATATATAGTTTGGTATGCAGTGATTTTTATAAATCACTTGATGAGCATGAAGCATTCTTCTTCCTTTCCTATCTAATCTATCCAACACCTTTTGGGGCCAGTCAATCACTCCATAATGTAAAGTTAGGGCAGGAAGAGCAAGGAGGTTTATAGCTTGGACTTTGTTCCTAAAAGTCACTGCTGTTTTCAGTATTAAATTTAGTCTTCTAAAGTATTCCTTACTAAGTTTTATTTGCACTTCTTCATGTTTTATTGTTGATCTTTCATCAGTTCCCAAATATTTATATACTCCCAGTTGCTCAAGTTCTTTTTTATCACATTCCTTTCCTAGGGTGATATTTTATTGGTGTAGCAGCTTTCCTGGTTTAAAGGTTTCTTTTGCACATTTATCAAGACCAATGACATTCTTATATCATCTAAAAAAGTTGTGACCACTTGCAGCTGTGCTTTCAGTTCCCAGTTGGATGAACTATACAGTTGTAAATCATCCACAATTCTTTATACTTTGTTATTTTCTGGGAGTCAAATTGTAGCCATGACCTAATCTGTTAAATAGACAGCTTAGTGGGTTAAGAGCAAGACAAAAGAGCAGCAGTGACAGAGTCACCCTGGAATATCTCCCTTATAATGTTTATCCCTGGAATAATAATTTGTCCTTTATCATGGCTTAACTGGAAAATTATTTGTAGTTGTTTCATGGTCACTGTAATGTAATTGATCAGTGTAGGGTGTATACATTTTAAGCACTCTTATTCATGAATGTGGGATACTGTCAAAAGCTTTTTTGTAGTCTGTCCATGCCATACTTACACACTTCCCCCTTTTACAGTTCTCCATTATAACATTATTTAACAGCAAATAATACTTTGTTCCATATGACTTTTTTGTTACCTTTTTGCTCCATTGCCATGACTTAGTTTTCTTCTCATTGACTATAAACTCTGTTGGCATCAATTCCAGTGTATAGTTTATATGTCGTTGGAAGGCAAGCTATTGGTCTATAGTTTCTAGGGTAGCTTGCAGCTTCACTGCTAAGTAGGAGCATTTTTTTCCCCTATGATTAACTAGATTGGTGTCTGTTTGGAGTGGGCATATGAACAGTTCTTACCTATGGCTAAATCTTGAAGCAAAAATGTTAATACTTTTAGCCAGAGGTTAGGTAGCACATCTGGGCTTGGCATTTTTCAATTAGGAGTTTTTCTTAACTTTGTTTCAATTTGTCTGGCTGTTACTTCATCCCATTTCATATCCTGTACATTTGAACTTCTTATTCTTTCTTTTACTTCTTCTATCCATTCAGCATCATTGTTATGTTCCACAGGGGCTTCATAAATATTTCTCCAAAATGTATTTATTTCTCCTTCTTTCATGGTGTTTCAATTACTTTTGCCTTGTTTTCCATTTCTCCATAAAACTTTCTTGAGTCATATAAATTGCTTATTTTCTACATTTCCTTTACATTTATGTACATATCTTTGCATTTTTGTCTGTGTTGATATGTTTAGTTTATTAATTGCTATAGTGCACAATAGATCCTGATCTGTTTTGATACTGTGCATTGCTTTTATCACGTCTATCCTTCTTGTTAGATTTTATTAATATTAGTCTGAAATTAATTATGTTGTAAATATGCTGAAAGAAAAGGCTTGCTTAAATGCAGAAACAGAGTCTAGTAATATCTGATCAGCAGTCATACTAAATGACCATGGCTTGGAAAAGGAATCTGCTGAATGGACATTCTTCCCTTACAGACTCAAAACAGGATGTATGCAAGAGCAAAAATACAAAATCTGCTTTTAAAGAATGGACATTATTCCCTTACAGACTCAAAACAGGATGTATGCAAGAACAAAAATGCAAAATCTGCTTTTAAAGAACAATGACATGTTTTTCTGCATGGAAAAACAGGATATGACACAAGAACAGATGTTTTTTATACAAAGATCCAAATAAAATACAGGATGTTCACACTGTCAGAAAAGCTGATCTCTGACAATGTGTTTTCTCAAAAATATGTTTTTCTTCATAAAAAACAGGATATGCTTATCAGCATTGGTACAAGAACATATGGTCATATACACAGATCCAAATAGAATACAGACAATGTGTTTCCTCAAAAATATGTTTTTCTACATGGACATTAGGACACTGTTACAGGATATTCACACTGTCAGAAAAGCTGGTCTCTTACAAGACATTGTTAAACAAGGAAGCTTAGTATTGTTTCTACAGGACTAAAACTGTATATAAAGAGCTGTATAAATCCAGCTATGGTAGAGAGGGGTATGGTAGGAACACATTTGGTGTTCTGAGGTAAATGTTATATCTCTCACATCATCTGTACTATATGAGAAGTAAAGTTGGAACAGTACTTTTAAGCTGTAACGTTTGTCCAGTTTGGTTTATTATAAAAGTTATTGGTTACTGCTCTTAAAGTCAGATGCTGTATCAGTGTATATTCTGCAAGTTTCTGTATGCAACAGACTGTGAATGCAATTATAACCAGACTTTGATTCCAGCCAGCAAGACTGAGTGTCTTAAGAACACTTCAGATCCATCCCACAGCAAGAAGCAGCAAACAGTAAAGTAAAGCTCAAAATATATTTTTTCAATGGCGAGGCAGCTGAGTGACTAGCTCCATGTAATTTTTTCAATGGCAAGCTAGCCTGCATTTGAACCTACAATCTGCATTCAAACACAGGAGGAGTGATGGTAAGCCCTGCAGAGGGTCACTTCAGTTAAATTGCAGTAACTAACATTTGTACGTATGTGTCAATCCTAAACAGAAGTATTCCAGTTTATGCAGCTTGCAGTAGTAAAGTTTTTTAGACGTCTACAATCCGGAGTGAGACAGAAGTTCCAGTCACAGTGACATAATTTCACTAAAGAAAAGGGGGATATCCACTAGCCCATCAGTCCACTGCCTGTTGTGCTTTCCCAGCTTCTCAAGTGACTTTGAAAAATTTCCAGCCATCTGCAATAGCAGCCTGATCACCTGTTTTCTTGCTAACTGGTAAGACTTTTTTCTGCGTCACATATTTAGTGTGGATGATGTTAACAGTTTGTATATTCTTAAGAGAGTTTTTATATTCTTAAGACAGTTTGTATATTCATATATAGTTTCTGTATTCCTAGACAGGTTGTATATTACTAGATAGTATGGATATTATTTATAATTCATGCAGGAGTAAACCAAACTTTAGTAAATTGCTATGTTGGTATACACAGCACATTAGTAAATGTAAAACCTTATTAGGGCAGGTTGATAGTAAGGCATTATGCAAATGTATTACAATATTTGACTGGTATCTCAAAGAGAACCATGTGGAATATGACAAATGTTTATTGTGTGCTTTAACAAAACCTGCATTTTGTGTATTATGCCATAAAATAATATTGCATCATATTGTGAAAAAAATAGACTGTAAAGACAGATCTGAAGAATTAACTAAGGGTAAAGTGTTTCCATTACATTCTGATGTTGAACAGTTATGTCCTGTCACCACATGTGAGTCAAATCAGTTACTGATAAAACCCCTAGTACATTTTGTTACAAAGGAATGTAGTAAACTTCTAAAAGACAGACACAATGAGTTCAGGAAGCTTAGACAAGTTATACATACATCTTTTCAAAAGTGCATAGGAGTTTCAAATTCAGCAGAACAGCTTACTAAAGAATGTCAGAAAGACCATGCAACATTACTGAAACTTCAACAGCAGTTGCAGGATAAAGGAAATAAATTAGCTGAACTGACAAAGACTGGGAACTTCCTACATACACAGTTAATCTGTGCAAAAGAAATATATTTTATAATATGTTTATGTTTTGAAAATGGTTAAACATACATGGTAGGATGGTAGGATCTGATGTAGGGACAAATCATTCTTAAATGTTTTACTTTCATTCAGTTAAAGCAAGACATATATCAGTACTACAGTAAAGTAAAGCATATGAATGTCATTCATTAGCATAGTCAAAAGGTAAACAAAACTGTTCTAGTGTATAAAAATTAAATAAAAATAGTTAATAAGAATAAATATTTAAAGTCACAAGACTGACATGCTTGTATAAAGATATACAGATACAAGACAGACATACATGTGTGTTCTTTTCATCTAGAGTACATCTGTTACAATACGCAAGAATAACAGGCAGACAACAGCAAATATAAATAATATAAATATAAATGTGTTGGTTAAACTAATATCTATTTTGTTTTTTACAATTTGTTTATAATTATATGGTAACACCAAACAGTTAAAGTTCTGAATTTTAAAAAGAAAATCACAGATGGTATTATTCAAACAGTTTTTGTAAAATTAATGGCAGGACAGTTAAATAGATAAAAAAAAAAATACTGAAATCCATGTAAGGTAATTGTAAAATAATGTCTGTTTATGTTGTATAAATGCATAGTTATGCAAATCACAATCACATTAAAGGAAAAATGCCAAAATAATTAATTATGGTTTATAGAGTATAAAATGTGAGCTCAGACCTTCCTAGACTGAATGAATAGTTACAGGAAATGCTGGAAAGATAAGATAAACAACAAGACTGATTGCCAGGCAAGTAGCTTGAGTTTTTCTAAAGCATCATTGTTATTAAAACATACTTGTTAAAATGTTTACAAGCAACACTATTTAGTAATTGTCATAAAATGTCACAATTGTGCATAGATGTCACTGATAATCTGTTTGTAAGTAAATGTTAAAAGAGAAGAAAAAACTCAGTTGCATCAAGTACAGCCAGCAAATGGGCTATAGTATATATACAGTTCAAATCAATTGTGCAGCAGGGTGTAAATACATACTAGAGGTAGTAAACAACAAAAGCTTTATAAAAAATTATCAAATCAGACAAAAGTCCATAATTTAATAAAATAAATGTATAACCATAGTGTTAGGCTGACATACATTCTATTTTCACAGCATAGGGCAGGAAAACAGTGCTGAAGTACTACAGGGGGAGGGGCACTTTCTCAGTTTTACACTGACTGTATAACCAGTACTGCACAAGGGTCTAAAATAAAGCTACAGAAAAAATAAACAACAAGGGTCTAAAATAAAGCTAGAGGAAAAAATATCTCATTCCTTCTTGACAATACTCTTTTATGGGGAGGGAAAAACAGGTATTAGCATATTAGAAATACTGGTAAACTGGATTAAACCTGACAGGATAAGATATTTTACAAGTTGTTAATAGCTATCATAATGGTTATTATTGTATTGTTTAGTATTAAATTGTATTTACAACCTGTTAAACTGTAAAGCTATACAAGAGATGGTTTAAAAAACAAGAGATGGCTTAAAATTGATTACAGCTATACAAAAGAGAGTAAAAAAAAATTGAACAAGATTGGTCACTATTTTTAATATGTTTTTGGCAAAACAATGTTGGTATAAAAAGCATGGATATTTTTAATTGCCGAGTATGTAGTTTAAAATAACATGACATATGCATTTGGTGGCAATTCCACTAGATATTTCTAAAGAGACAAACATTTTCCAAGATTTTGCTTAATATTAATGTTATTAAATTTGTAAGATTAGACTAAATGTACTTTATAGTCATTGTGTGTACAAATGCAGAAGAATTCAGTAAAAATGAAATTAATGTCTAGTAATGAATATGTGTGAAAAAACATGTTTTAAAAAAATGGGTCCAGTATACCTAGTAAATTGAAATGCATGAACAGAAAACAGTCTGTGTAAATACATACTGATCAGGATACATTGTAATAAGTTCAAAAGTCATTTGTCAAGTTGTAATATTACTGGTTTTACCCCAGTAAAATAATTGCTTTCAAATATTTATCTAAGCCCAGTTCAGTATTTTACCAAGATGTTAATGGGCAGTTCAAAGACATGACCACAATGTTATGGTTAAAATGACATTGAAATTGTGTGTTTTCAGTAGTGTATAAATGCTTGCAGTAGCACATGGTTACTGTCTCTTTAGTTAATTCAACAGTTGCAAAGAGTTAATGAAACAGTTCTAAGTCATAAATTAAATTCTGTGATTGCAAAATAATAAATTAATCAAGTAAAATTAAAGCAGACACAGCTCATAACTGACAAAATATTTTCACAGAATGGTCTGCAAAAGAAAAAGTTTGAAATACATTCAGTTTGGTAGTAATATTTAATATCATTGTATTAACTATGTAAAATTGCATTTTGATTTGTTGTATCAAACTAAAGGTTTGTTTCTTGTGTTTTCTATATAAAATGTTTTGAGTATGTTTAAAAACAGAGGGAATTGTTAGATTTTATTAATATTAGTCTGAAATTAATTATGTTGTAAATATGCTGAAAGAAAAGGCTTGCTTAAATGCAGAAACAGAGTCTAGTAATATCTGATCAGCAGTCATACTAAATGACCATGGCTTGGAAAAGGAATCTGCTGAATGGACATTCTTCCCTTACAGACTCAAAACAGGATGTATGCAAGAGCAACAATACAAAATCTGCTTTTAAAGAATGGACATTATTCCCTTACAGACTCAAAACAGGATGTATGCAAGAACAAAAATGCAAAATCTGCTTTTAAAGAACAATGACATGTTTTTCTGCATGGAAAAACAGGATATGACACAAGAACAGATGTTTTTTATACAAAGATCCAAATAAAATACAGGATGTTCACACTGTCAGAAAAGCTGATCTCTGACAATGTGTTTTCTCAAAAATATGTTTTTCTTCATAAAAAACAGGATATGCTTATCAGCATTGGTACAAGAACATATGGTCATATACACAGATCCAAACAGAATACAGACAATGTGTTTCCTCAAAAATATGTTTTTCTACATGGACATTAGGACACTGTTACAGGATATTCACACTGTCAGAAAAGATGGTCTCTTACAAGACATTGTTAAACAAGGAAGCTTAGTATTGTTTCTACAGGACTAAAACTGTATATAAAGAGCTGTATAAATCCAGCTATGGTAGAGAGGGGTATGGTAGGAACACATTTGGTGTTCTGAGGTAAATGTTATATCTCTCACATCATCTGTACTATATGAGAAGTAAAGTTGGAACAGTACTTTTAAGCTGTAATGTTTGTCCAGTTTGGTTTATTATAAAAGTTATTGGTTACTGCTCTTAAAGTCAGATGCTGTATCAGTGTATATTCTGCAAGTTTCTGTATGCAACAGACTGTGAATGCAATTATAACCAGACTTTGATTCCAGCCAGCAAGATTGAGTGTCTTAAGAACACTTCAGATCCATCCCACAGCAAGAAGCAGCAAACAGTAAAGTAAAGCTCAAAAGATATTTTTTCAATGGCGAGCAAATCCATCACAGCAAGCAGCACCAAGCAAGCAAGTAAAGATCAAAATATATTTTTTCACTTCTGAGTATTTTTGTTGATCTGTTCCATCTTCTATACTCTTCTAACAGTAAAACTGAAAACCAAGGCAAAAGTCACCAAAACTGTGTTAAACTGAAAACAAGGGTCTCCTGGCAGCAGGTGTAGAAAAAGCCAAGAACTGCACAGAATACAAAACAATATACATGTTTATTCAAATAAATTCTTCTAACAGTGGCACTTCTTGTCTTAATTGCTTTATAGTTTTCTCTATTCTATACTTCCAGGATGGAATTTGATTTCTTCCCTTCCTTTCCTTCACAGCCCTGTGTTTTTGTGGTAACACATTATCTGTTATTAATTTTAGCTGCACAGTAATATATCCTATTTACTTATCTTATATTAAATGAATTTCTCTGAACAATTCTAATTACTTTGTCCATTTGTTTTATCAAACATCTAACTTTTTGGGTTTTATTGACTTTCTGTAGTCTGTTTCTTTCATTGATCTTAATATGTCTGTCTTTCTGTATTAAATCAAGCAACTCTTCTCCTAGACCATTTTCTTCTAAATTAAAGACACATTCTTTCTTCTCCATTTCATGCGGGTATTCTTCAGAAAGTTCCAGAACGTCTTCCTGTGCACATGTTCTTCAGTTTCATCCTGTGTCATCTTTTGTGCTTTCACATGGGAACTAACTGGGCTATCACTCCACAACATTGACTGCGTCAGAGTTGCCACAGTTTCCTGTTCTTTACCTTGCTGTGCATTTCCAATTGAACTTTTGTACTAGTTTCTTATGGAAGTCTCCAAAGTATCTTCTTATGGAACTGATGAGATGTTTCCCACTCCACTGGTATTTCCTTAATTTGGGGATACATTGCTGTATCTTGCTGTGGTTTTAGCCTTCATTTCACAGGTAATACATAATCTCAGTTTCCGTTTCTTTATCTTCTCCATTAGTAACCCTGTTTTCTACTTTTCCTCTTTGTTTTCTTATTTTATGTATTGCAAAATGTTCCATGTCTGGATGGCAGTGCCTGTATTTCTCTTCAAATATCTCTGATGCTGCATTGTTTGTATTGATTAGTTTCACTTCCTCCTTTGCATAAATATTGCACTATATTAATAACCTTATCTTTTATTTTTTTACTAATCTTCTGTTCTGTGTTCTGCATTTGTGATCTTATTTTTCGTACTGTGAAATATTCAGCATCTGGATGCCTTTGCCTGAATTTCTCTTTGAATATCTTTGAGGCTCCTTTTTGTATTTATTAATTTGTGTAAATATTTTGCTATATAAGAGCTCTCTTTTCTTTCCCATGTCCATATTTCTTTTTTATACCTTTGAAAAATATCTAGATTTAGTTTTTTTTATATTTTCACACTTCCGCAGTCACTTCTTTTTTCCAAAGGGCCCAAGGTTTCTTGGTCTGTATAATGCTTTTTATAAATCTGTTGTATTAATGCACACAAATTTGCAGTTGAAGCTTTTGACAGTTTTTCTTCTGTATGTATTTTTATTTCCACTAATTTCTGTCTTAATCTTTTTGTATATCTTCTGTCTGGAAAGTATGGGCTTTTGTAACAATACATCATTTCTTTCTTATCCTGAATAGTCTACTCTATCATCTTTATGGCTTTTTTTTTCAGTTGACCTTTCCTGGTAACCAAAGAACAAACAAATAAATAAATAAATAAATAAATAAATAAATATTCAAGTAAAACAAGACTAAAAACAAAAAAATGAGGAAGATAAAATACAATTTTGTTGCACAGTTCACTGGTTGTAAGGCATACTGGCTCTGCTGATTCACAGGTAGTACACTTCTATCGCTGCATAGCATTACCATATCTTTAGGTAGCCTTTTCACACACTAGGGTTATCTTTGCACTGCGTTAGTACTAATTATTCATTCTCTGTATCTCATTTGCATAGGTCCTGTTCACAATCGATCTGCCTTGCTCTGTAATATATATTTTTTGCAGGTATGAACTTCTATTGTCTAGGATTTAGAACTTGTCTTTTTCAATATATTGCCTTTTTGATGTGCTTTCAGTGACAGTAAATTCCATCTTATGTTGCCCACTGAAGTGCGTTGCCAACCTTGAGTTCCAGTGCTATAATAAGGACCAGTCAGCAAATTATGGCGCTTCCTGTGGTATTTGACTTATAGTGAGCACCAAGTGTAAAACAAACAAAAAAAATGGTTTTGCAGCTTTCAAGCTGCCAGGTCATTGATCTTGACTGCTTAATACACACCAAAAAACATTTTAACTTTCTTTAAGAAAAACAGGACACTTAGACAGTTTCAAAGCTGTCTTTATTCAAGTCACTTAATGGCAGCTTGCAGACTAACAAATTAATCGTAAAAACATTTGACAAGTTGCAACCTGTCATTAAGTGAATATCACTGACACCAGTTATACTCTGTGAGGGTGATAGCAAAAGTTGTGCAGTGCAGGGCACCATATTCTCTTGCTAAATCTCTGCTCAGTTTTTTTCTATTTCCAAACAAAGTGAATATATTTACTGTGCTGGATTTGAGCTAATAGTTTGGTAAAATGAACTTGGGCAAATCGGATTACTTAAGGATAATATAAGAATATGCTTTTCTAGATCAGTATCAGCAGATCCCTGATGTTTTCTAGAATGTTTTGGGTTTCCCTTTTGAGGTTCTATGCATGCACATTTGTTACATGCACCTGCCAATACAGAATCCTCCACTTAGTACAGGATTTTGACATTGAATAAGGTTTGTTGTTTCAGTCTACTGCTGCAAAATATTTGAGGAAGAATGCCTATGCCCACCGGTCTATGTGGGCTTGGTTATGGCACTCCTATGCTATAGTAATGTGGCAGCATTTATTTATGACATCTTAGAATCATAATGAAATTGTCTGTGTTTGTGTGTGCACTGCAGATTCACTGGTAGTGCCATAGAAATAGAATGTGTAAATATATTACTGGTACCCTGAATTTGACTAAATCATAATTAGAGGCATCCACATACCAGGCAGTGCCTCAGCCAGTGCTTCCCTCAATCCAACTTTAGAAGCAAAAATAAATGCGTATAACATGCATAAGTAAGTAAATGATCAAATAAAATTAACACTCAAGATTATGGGGTCAAAAACAGGGGAAAAACATCCTTCATCTATATGCAAGGAGCTATTGTGTTTATAAATAATAGCTTTTTCTGTTATTTTCTAAAACACCTTGCAGTAACAGTAGCAAGAGTTACACTTGCTCAGTTCTCAATACACATGTTCGCTGCAGTCATTTAAAACATCAGGTAAGCAGGTGAAATTGAGACTGTGACTGCTTAAATGATTACCAGAAGTGTTTGCTGTTGCAAGTACCAAAACCAATTCATACACGTCCTCTCAAAAACAGTGATACATTGATCATCCCACTGACTTGTAGTCTGTATGGCACCTCTTCTATAATGCAGAGTGTGCCCTGCAATAGCTTTCATACAGAGCAGACACATCCTCCACCTCACTCTAGTGGCTCCCTATTGAAATATCAGCATGAAAAATGCCAAGTGCTGACAAAATTAAAACAAAAAGACCGAAAACACTGGAGAGGAGCAAATCATGAAAATCACACTTTCCTTTAAACATATTTTTGTGGAGGGATAAGTTCCCCCTACAACATCCCATGTGGGGAGCAACCCCCCCCCACAGCCCCTAACTTATAAATTCCAACTCCAGCACTGCCATACCTCAGAGGAAAAGGAATATTCTGAGAAATGGCTTCTCAGACTTAATATATGTAAGTCCGTTCTTTTGGTCATTTAGGCTCCGTATTTTGGGACTTGGTCTGGTGGGTCCCAACATTTCAAATGGATTTGAACAGATGTGAATATTAAACAAAGCTTCAGTAGCAAGGAGTATTCATTCACCAGTGTTAGACAGATGACTTGATACAGGAACATTCTCTTTAACTAGTGATAGAAGCTCTGTTCATGTGGACTTCAATGGGGCTGCAAATATGGTAGAGGCATGCAAAAAGGTAGAAAAAAAACACTACAATGTAATATTTGAAGTATTTCACATCCAGATTTTGCTTTAACATAGTAAGCGAGTTAGGATTTAGCTAGATATCAGGTGGAGAATGACTGCGGTCATAGTGGTTTAGAGTAAAACTGTTTGAAAAACTACATACACAAAACCTGATAAAAATTGTTTCCTACTGTGAACTGGTCATTAAAGCCCCAGACAAGTTGTACACTGAAATAGCTTTACCCATTGCAAGACGCAGCAGTCAATTTATTTTTCCTTTACCTTTTCTAGGAATGCGTAGAGGAGTATGTTCGAAGATAAATCACTTTCCAGAAGATACAGACTACGATCATGACAGTGCAGAATACCTCTTACGTAAGTATGTCCTCAGGTTTTCAGCATCATTTGCATCTTTATTGTTATGATGAATGTTAAGCGTCTTGTAAATGTTGACAGCCTTTCTTATCTAGGTTCGTAGCAAATGACATTTTAAAGGATTGACCACTGAAGACAGGTGGAAGTGTTATTTATGAACAAATGTATAGATCTAGACATATTCCTTTCCTGAAATAACATGTTAATCCATTCAAATGACATACAAGTTAGAAAATGCTATGTATAATGTTAGGGAGCCTGAAGTGGTAGTTAAGCCAAACTGTTGCTTGACTGTAGAGCAGAGGTATTAAGGACACTTTTGTTTTTATGATGGCATCCTTTCATCAGTGAAGTAACCCGTGGATTGCATTTTTTCTTTCAAACTGCAAGGAGATATACCCATTGGAGATATACACATTTTAATTTAGAATTATTTCTCCTCTCTATTTGTTAAAGGCCCTCTTCATTCTCACCACAATGGCTTCACAATACTATTCTCAGGTTTGTGGAAGACATTGCCCACTTTTGAAGGACTCCCACTGGCCATCTTTCTGTATTAAAAATTGCTATTGACAAGTGATGTTATGCACTTAAACAGTACTGTTAATACCTTAGTATCTATAATTATTAAGATGTTTTAAGGATTGTTTTAGGAAAGATCATTATGAAGATATTAAACAGCTACATTATATTACTACAATAGACTGCTACTGTGCCAATGCTCAGATTATTGGTGTGTGTGTAGAGAACCTGAATTGTTTAGTTGCAATGAAACTACAGTTTAGTTGCTATTTGTGAAAAATGAGACAGTGCAAATTGTAATCTTCCAGGATATAATAAATATGACACTAAGAATGTAAACAAAAAGCAAAGTTGTATAATGTTGCTTATAATGGATACACTTATTTCCTATTTGGAGTTTCAGTATGAAGAAGCTGAAATATTACATGTCATAGATAAAGTTGTTAACAATTAGGGAGCCTGCAGATTGATAGTGGCATATAGATCTTGTGTGCCTTATTTGGAGCATGGTCATTTTTGAGTGTCTCAGATAGTGTGCTGGATGGTAAACTAACAATATCATTATAATCTGACTATGGACTGATCACTGATTAGAGAAGTGGACATAGAATATGTTCTTACCAAAATCATAAGGATGTGTTATGTGGGTCCTGTTAACATATCTGTCCATTTTTTTGCATATTATTTCATCTCCTGTTTTTACTTTGTCTGTTGGTATGCTTAATGATATGCTATAAAACTCAATATTACCTAAGTGTGGAAAGAAGCATTGTTGTAAGGTGGGTGGAGGGTAACAAGAAAGTTATATCTAGTTTTAAACCAAAAGTCTAACCCACAATATTGATAAATGCTATGAGAGGTGCATTTCAAAGCTGATGTTAAAAGACAGAAAAGATGGACCTGATCAAGATGTTACTCAGCATGTTAATTTTCAAGGGGCGGTCTACAGTAACAACACACATTGCATTCTATGACGAGCTTTCCTCTAAGTGAGATGAGAACAAGCATTGTATGGTAGTCTAGTTAGACATCGCTAAAGCATTTTACTGTTTATTACACAAGCAGTGTAAAGGATGTATGTTTTACGTAGGAGTAAATCATGATATAATTAAATGGATTAAAAATTGTCTGACTGGAAAGAAACAGTGAGCTGTGGTTAGTGGACAAACGTTTTCATGGATAAATATAAATAGTGGCATTCCTCAAGGGTCAGTGTTCAGATCAGTAACTTTAATATGGGGTTTTCTACTTTTGTGGGCTCAACCAAGTTTTCATAGGTTCATAGGATGATACTAGGCTATTGGCTCAGAGGCCCATTTAAGCCTAGCTAAGAATTTTACCCATGTTCCCACAAAGTCAGCACCTGTTTTCCATGTCCAGCAGGGACACAGATGGGATCCCAGGGGTATATTTTCTGTTCCCCATCCAGTCATCCAGGTTAGAGGGTGAGTGGAGAGGGAGTCTATTTCACAGATGGGGGAGTCATTGGGACACAAATCTATCCCGCCAACAAGTTCTATTTCTGTCATAGATCAGGTTGAGGCCTTGTGTGTGGGTTATGTGAGTGTAGTTTGACTTATGGATATGCAGCAACTCCATCAAGGCTGAGTCTGGGACAGCCTTGTATGCCAGACACAGGTCACCTCTGAGCAGTCTGTACAAGACTGAGTAGAGGGACAAGGCTTTTTGTCTATCTGTATAGGATAGGTGTTTGAGACCCTGGAATTTCCTGGTCAGGAACATCTGTTGTCTGTCCAACTGCTGCATGTGCTTTGCAAGGTACATGCCAAGGGGGTATTGTACTCGATAATGGGTCTGATAAGGGAGAAGTACAGGGATGTTATGATCTCCTTATTCCTGAATGAAATACCCTTATTTATGAGGTGGGCCATGTAGAAAACCTTCCATACAATGGAGGTAACTTGGTGGTCAAAAGTCAGGTTGCTATCAACCTGGGTGCCCAAATCCCTCATGACTGATTGAGTGCTTGGTGCATTGTTATTAATGTGTTAATTACTGGTGATGCCATTTTCCCCAATGGGGATAATGATGCATTTCTTGGCATTCAGTTTGAGGCCATGCTTCTGGCACCAGTCATTAGATTGGGTAAGGCCATATTGGAGGATGTTCACATCACTAGGGGAATTTATGACACTACGCAGCTTGCAGTCATCTGCAAACTTGGTCAGTCACAGACCACTGGTTTTGGCTTGCACCTCAGAAAACTACATCCCAAACAGTAGAGGCCCTAAGACCGATCCTTGGGGTATGCTGCTTGTTATGGATCTACTGCTAGAGGTGGCTTTCCCTAGTTTGACTGAGTGGGTACTATCACTGAGCCAGTAAGCTACCCATCCCATAACATACAGGTTGTTGCCTAGCTGGGAGAGTTTATCTCTAATGCCCAAGTGGGGAATAGTGTTGAATGCTTTGGCTAGATCAGGGTAGGCACTGTGCCCTGTCTTCCTCTCATCCATAGCTTTGGCAACGAAGTTTAACAGGCATGATCTCCCTTTGACAAAACCAAACTGTGTGGGATCAAACATTTGGAGGTTGCCAATGTCCTTGTTTATAAGGTCCATGACAATTCATTCCATGACCTCTGAGATCAGGCTAGTTAGGCTGATTGGCCTATAATTGCCTAGGTCGGTGGATGGTCCACCTTTGTGTAGAGGGATGACAGTGACTGTCCTCCATTCAGCCACAGTCCCTCTGTTTTGGCCTAAATTTCTGAGAAGTATATTCCAAACAGTAGGGGGCCCAGCACTGACCCCTGTAGAACCCCTCTGGTGACAGGTCTGTTGGTTGAGGTAAAGTCCTCAACTTAGAGTGTGATCTGACGGTGAGCCAGTTAGCATCCCACCTGAAAACATAAGAGTTGATATTCAACTGGGAGGGGTTATAAGTGGTGCCCAAATGTGAGATTGTATCAAAGGCCTTGGGTAAGTCAAGGTAGGCTGTATGCACAGATTTGCCTTCAACTATGTCTCTTGTGACATTTGCAAAGAAGACCTGCCTTTGACAAAACTAGACTGTGTCAGATCATGAGTTTGGAGATCATATATATCCTTATTTATAAGGTCCATGATGATTTATTCCATGGCCTTACATATAAGGCGTGTTAAGCTTATGGGTCTGTTGCCATACCTCCTTTATGCAGGATGATGGTTGCTGTTTTCCATTCAGCAGGTACAAAACCAGTACTCAGACTGTGGTTAAAGAGAGTACCTAATGGAGTTGCTAACTCATGTTTTAGACCATTGAAAACTCAACCTGGGATGCCATCCATCCCCAAAGAGGCTCTGTTTTTGGACTTCGAGCATTAATGACATGTTCTTTGGAGATTCAAGGTCGGGAGATATAGAGGGAATGCTCTGTGGAATGTTAGGAGAGGACAGAGGGATTCATTTTTTGCCATACCTGTCAGCTAATAAGTTAGCTATTTTCACAGGATCAGTGTGTGTGATGTCATCCACAGCTAGTTCAGCTCACGTCTGGGTCCTACCTTTTAGGTTACAGATATAGCTGAAGAATGCATTATGGTTATCCTTAGCTATGGCTGCTAATTTTTTTTTTTTTTTTATCGAAGTTGTCTTTAGAGGATTTTTCAGGTTGTCTTATTTGTTTGTTCAAGCAGAGGAGGGTGTTCTTCCAGTGCTGGGACTTCTTTTTTTTTATTCTTAGATACCAACTTCTTTCTGTTGTTGTGTAACTTATTAATGCTAGATGTCTACTAGGGAAGGTTGTTTTTTCTTGAGAATCCTGTTTTGATCCTATAAGCTACAGCTGTGTCAGTACATTTGTATAAGTGCTTGTGCTGGGCATTTGTGTTTACCTTAGTATAGTTCTGAATGCCATCTGTGGGAGCAAGAGCTTGGAAGTTATTTATGCCATCCCTTAGGAGGGTAGAATTAGCTTTGGTGAAAATTTTAGCTTAATTTCACCTAAGAGGGGTTCAGGTATTATGGCTACTTCAAGTGTGACTAATTTGTGATCAGATTTAGCCATTGACGGTGCTATACTTATGGTGGTGCAATGGTCACCCATGTTGGTGAGGACCAGTTTGAGAATATTTGAGCCACTTGTGAGGTTGCATACTATTTGTTTCAGGGCATTAGTGTTAATAAAGTCCAGGAACCTTTGTGCAAGCATGTTGGTAGTCATGTTAGTTTCACATTCAATGGAGGGATAGTTAAAATTGTCCATGACTACAGTGTTTTGTTGTAATTCAATTGACTCAAGTAGGTCCAAACAAGCAGTGTGGGAATCTTAGTTCATTGAAGGAGGCCTATAGCTAACAATGACTTGAAGAGGTTCTTACCCACAGTTAATTGAACATGGAGTTTTCCTGTCTAACCAGTCGAGATGTGTATTTATCTTTGATGAAGATAGATACTCCATCTCCTTTGGTTCGCACATGATCATTTTGCAGTCTGTAAGTGTGGAAGGCATTGTAGTCTTGCAAGGCCAGGGTACTCTGTGTGGCCCTAAACCATGTTTCTGTCATTGCATAGACATCAACATCCACCAGGGAGAGGAGTGCTTCCAGAGAGTGCAGTTTCTGATTTAAACTCCTAGTGTTTAGCAGCATAACCATATTTTCACATTGCTTGTAGGAGAGAGAAACATAAGAGAATAAAATAATTTTTTTTTGTTAAAATCAAAGGTGGTCAACAGGTGGGGGATGACCTGCTTCTTCTTCTGGAAAAAGGAAGCTTGGTCCAGAGTTCTCTGGGTAATCTACAGAGTTAATCCCTAAGGAAGATGTTCAATGGCTAAAGGCTAAATATAATATGAGATGTCTAAACCTGTAAACCTAGCTTAACTGTGGATCTCTGCCTAGAGGGAGAGAAACTGGTGCTTTCATCCTTAATAAAAGTAGAATCTGGGGAGGAAATTGGCTGGGGGTGAATATGGTTTATAACAAGGTTTGTACAAGCTTATATTGTAATTTATTAAATTCCTTTGCTATTGGTGCATCGACAATATTTTGTATAAATTTAGAGTGAGATTGGCTAGGCTTAAAATGGCTTTTGGACCAATAGTCTAGTAACCACCTATGGACCAATAAGCAAGGGGTTACTGCACCCTCAGTGAAAGTAGGTAACTCTTGATCATGTCAGTGGTGGGTTCATTGCCAGGAGGCATAACATTCTTGTGTATTTGCTGTATGTTAAGTGTGAAATAATAATAAAGTGATAGTTAGACAACCAGGTTTGGGGTGCCAGGAAAAGAAAAATAGCCTTCTCTGTCTAAGACGTTTTTTTTTTTTTTTTTACACTCACCTTTGGGGGGTGTCTGAAATGCAGCTGGGTGTGCTCTGCCGTGTTACCTCCTAAGCTGTCTGGTAGTATATGTTTTGTGTGTATCCAAACAAGTTGTTAGACCTGACATCCTCAGAGTAAAAGATGGTTTGTTAAATACCTTTGTCTAGTGTGGGAACCCATAAACACAAGCTTTGTAAAAGGAGAAAATCAAAGGTGAAATTGTAAAGTGCAGTCCCTTTAGGTGAGGAGCATGGGACCAAGCAGTTGAGGTAGGTCATCTTTGTATCTTTAACATACTGCATAATTGGATAAAAGACAAAATAAAAAAAAAAAAATGATAGATATGTATATACAGGAAAAAAGAAAAAAAGTTTTTATTTTTTTATTTTTATTTAACATTTGTTGACCGGGAAAGTCCGACTAGGTTCCACAGATCCTGTTTTCAGCGGAGGCCTGGGGAGAAATGCTCCAGAAGTAAAGCCCTCTCCATGAGAAATAAAATGGTATATTAAAAAATGTGGTAATTAATAATGGGTCCATATTACATAGTCGAAGTATGACAACTTCGAATATGATATGGTTGAAACCATAAGTTTGAACATACTTCGACTGCAAAAAAAAAAAAAAAAAAAAGAACATATCTGAGGGTTGAAAGCAGGGGGGATTGCTAATTTTCCCTTTACTGCACTGTAGCACGACCTCGGAGTTGGTATATTTAAAGACCAGGGGATGTGGGTGGTGCAGGGGCCTTGCCCCCTTCATATAACCTTTTATTTTATTTTTCCTTCTTTTTTTTTGTTTTTTCATACATAGTCAAAGTTCTGTAACTTCGGACTTATGTGTTCATACATATGGTAGTAGAAGTTATAGAACTTCGACTATGTAATATAGGGTCAATATTAGATCACCAAACTTTCAAAATTTCAAGTGTTCTAATATCGACCCATTTTCAGCGAACGCTGAAAATATTGAAGAAACAAAAAACCAAATTTTTTCCTAGGAAAAGAATTTGGTTGTCTATTTCTGTTGCTTTGGTATTTTCAGCGCTGTGGTAGAAAATTACGGGTCAGGTTCAGGTAAGTGTGCAATTATGTGGACGTGAGGGTTAGGGCGGGGTAGGTGAGTTAGGGTTAGAGTGCGGGTCAGGTAAGTGTGCGATTGTGTGGACATGAGGGTTAGGGTGGGGTAGGTGAGTTAGGGTTAGGGCACAGGTGAGGTGACTGTGCAATAGTGACGGACCTTAGGGTTAGGGTTTGGGTTAAGGTAAGTGGATAGTTAGTGGTATATGTATAGTTTAGTGTACGGTTAGGTGTAAGAGTTTAGGTGTATGTGTGTGGATTGCTGTTTGTTTGGTGTGCTTGTGTTGTGTATGTGTTTTGGAACAGCAAATTTTTCCCTAGGAAAAAAATCGCTGTTCTGTATGCTCGCTGTTTTAAATTTTCGATTAATAGGGTTCGATATTAGAACACTTGAAATTTTGAAAGTTTGGTGTTCTAATATAGACCTGTAATATAGACCCATTAATAACAGCCCTAAAAAGTAAATGTATAAAATACTGCCTTGCTTTGAACATCTGAGGTTAGAAAAACTTGAAACATAACAGTCTTACAAGAAAAAAAGTCTAAAAAAGCTATTTCTAACAGACCAAACATACAATATGCTTAAGAATAAGTAATTATGTTGCACACTGTTTTTCCCCAGTAAACCTATACAGAGTGAACAACAAATGAAATTAGAACAAAAGAGGGCATCCTAGTAAACAAATCTGTAATACTCTAAACATCTTAATAAGAGTTTAGAAAAAAAGTTTATGATTAGAGTATTTCAATTTTAAAAGCTCTCAATCACTGGCCAGATAAATCTTAAAAGTTGGTATTCTTTGAAGGCTGTTTTGGCCGAGGCACTAAGTGCAATAAATCATTTCTTTGGATCTGATTCCATTGCTGCTTTTTATATATTTGCCTTTCCATTTGTGTGGTTTTTGAAATCTTAAAAGTAAGTTGCTTTTTTATGTACAAATATGAAGATCGCATATTATAGAGGTCCTGTTACTTTGTATAATACATTGTTGTACTTGAATATTTTTATAATCTTTGAGTCCGTATTGTAGGTAATGCGCATCCCACTAAACATGGAAATTCTTCATGTAAGATTCCTTTGACAGAACTGAGTCTATTTTATTTTCCACAGAATTTCAGGTGTTTTATGTGGTGCAGTAAGACATACCTGATAAAATAGTTAAATAGTGTGAAGTCTGAGTTAGACTAGGTGTAACTAGTGTAACTGCATGTTGTGAGCTCTTGCTTTTAGTCAAGGTGCTTCATAGGCTTATTATGTATTCAAACTTAGATAAGAGTTAACTATAGTCAAATCATTAGTTTGTTAGTCAGTACTGTTTACTAGTAGTGAAACCTACAGTAATGTGCAAACCTGTTTATGAGAAATATTCTTGGATGTTCCTTTAGAAAAGACATTTACTACAGTTTTACAAAAGGAAGGAAACAACCATCATTTACTAATGCTGATAATATTTTCCTTTTAATTTCCTGATTAATAGAATTCACATTCGAGTGCTAACACACATTGCAGAAGTCTGAATAGGACTTTCAGAAATGTACAAACATGACAATTTATGTGCATGCAAGTTGCACTGTTTTGTGCCATTGGCATGATTTTAAAAGCTGCATGGAAACAATGGTACTGGAACTTTGTTTTGTTAGTGGTACATCCTGCTACGGAAGTAAAATGTATACTTGAGTGCTGCAGAAAGGGTGGTTTAACACTTAAAAGTAGACTAGAAAAGAAACATCTTTAAGAGGTGAATTTGGCAGCTAGTATTTGTTATTTTCTTAATAATGGAAAAAAATCCTCTTTTCATCCTTCTTACAGACTTTTACATTGCTGAAAAAAGTTATCTTTCATATTTGTGAATCAGTATTATTATCTTATATGTGTTTCTGGATTACTAAATACATTTTTTCCTGGTTTTAAAGAACATCACAATACAATCCTTCTGTCTGAAAGTTATTAACATTTCTGAAACTTCTTGCTGGTGTTGAAGCTAACATTCAAAGAACTCTTTCAGGAAGTTGAAGTGTCTTGTCTAATTTTTCGTATAATGCAGTATTAAAACAATTTAGGCATATACCTTATGACTAGTGAAGTGTACAACAAAATTGTATTTTTATCTTCCTCATTTGTTTTGTTTTCGATCTTGTTTTCCTTGAATAGTTATTTATTTATTTGTTTGTTTTTGCTTTGGTTACTGGGAAAGTCCAACTGAGCCAACTGCCTATTTTCAGCTAACACTGGGGTAAGAAAGCTCCACAACAGATTCAAATACATTTAAACAGTAGATGAGTACTTATATACAAGGGGAGAAAAGCCCCAGAACAGATAAAACACTTTAAAATACATTGGGACCTACCTGATGTACAGGAATAACAGCCCCCACAACAGATTGAAGTACATTTACAAAATATTGCTAAGAGAATTTGGGAATCGGGAATGCAGTATGTACTGCAAATAGAAAGGCACTTTGGGGAAGTGGAGTAAACTAAGATATAGTTATTCAAAGGATTGACTATAACAGAGACATACAGTATTCTGATGTAAAAATAGATGGAGTAATAAAATGAGATGTGAAGGAGTAATGTACAGGAGGGGAAATTGCGGACATGGAGAGAGATGATTAGTATTAGAAAGATGACAATTTGATGGAAGAACACAAGCAAGGAATATAAATAGTAGTAATCGTTGGCTGAAGAGGTAGAAGAGCATACATTGGTAGTATGGTAGCATTACAGCGAGAGCATCTTTTGATGTTAGGCTATTACTACCTACTAATATATGGAAGTGTTAATTTGTCAGAGTGTGAAAGGCATGGTTATAGTAAGTAGGTGGTCATGCATCTGTTTTGAGAGTTGTGCAAGTCCAAGACTAGTGTCACAGAGACATTTTTTCAGTTGGATATATTTCTTTCTTTTTTTCATGAAGTGTGATGCACAAATTGAATGAGTAGTATTCAAGAGAGAGCCAGAAATAATTATTGATTTCACAGTGCTTGGATGGATGAGTTTTGCAGTATATAACAAGATTCTGAAATATGTATCACTATTGTATGTCTGAAGAGAGCTGTAGCTGGCTTATTTGGAGTGCAGTGGCACTCCTTAATCTGACATGCGGGGACAATAAAAAAAAAGGTTTACTCTCCAATCTTATGCTCATCCATCTCCTAAGAGGAGCACCAGGTCCTGATACCCTACACCCTCACACATTACATGATAGCAAAAACACAAAGCTCCCTTATAAAATTTGGAACTCCTCCTCCATCATTCTAAATGAGGAATTCTTGGTCGTAAATCCCCTCATGATCTGCTTGAGAGCAAAAAAAAAAAATATATATATATATATATATATATATATATATATATATATATATATATTGCTCTTTCCCTTCTAAAGAGGTGGTCCTAATGATCTCCCACTTTACTGCACACCTCTGGTTTTACATGAGGAGCAAAGAATTGAAAAACAAAAGAATCTGCTAATTGCACTCCTAGACTCTTTGCAACTGTGCCCCTTTGCCCCACCCTAGCTCCACCTCTCTTTGTGAACATTGTGCACAATATGACTCACCCTTTTAATACCCGAGAACTTATGCCTTTTGCATCTGAGTAAATACATGAAAACAATACATGGATACAAACCAATACAGACCCAGGAAGTGAAGACATACAGGTATTTTACTTTAATTCTTTAAATGTGTTCACTTGTGAATCATGATGAATGCCAGTGATTAGTGATGTGTACAAGCATGGTTACTTCCAAAGCACTTTATTTTTATCTTCAATACAAAATCTTTGTCAGATTTGCTTAGGGTGCATGGACACCATATATATGCCCTTATCTGATTGCCCCCTCCTAGAACTGCCTACTCATGTATTTTACAGGTATTGTTGCACAAAATATTTTTTTATAATCTTCCCACCCCCTGGTATTAAGCAAAAGATTTGGAGTGAATTTATATAGACAACAATTTGTTTCTGAATCAGGCCTATGAACCTTGATTTGTATTACACTCATGGTGTCTACTCTGCAAATATTTCTTACATGTCTTTCAATTTTTAACCATTAACTAGTGTGTTATAGTAATGCCTGCATTATTTCTATCATTGATGATGATGTAGAATATTTTTTGCATTCCTGATGAAATAACAAATAGTACCTTATCGATGACTATCTCATATTGCAAAAGTCATTGTCTGAGGTGCTCAGATATCTGCTGAGTAATTCACTGTTACAGGCATTGCAAATGGTGAGATGGGAATCCATTACTGTGCTGTACAGCCTTTACCTACATTAAATAGAAATAAGCAGTCACTGTGCATGCTTGTAGGTGGCTTGCTGTGGTAATGACTAATCAATCCACCTTGAAGTGAAGGATCAGTGGTTTAATCCTTTCTCCTGCTTAGTTTCTTTTCATATGTTTTTCATATTACATACCTATTTGCTATGTTGATTATCCTGCATTAGTCATTACATTCAACACTTTTGTAAGTGGATAATTTTATATGCATTTTTTGTTACCAAAATTGTGCACATGGATGTTTCCTAAGGCAGAGGAAGGGTAACTCAAAAGTAGGTAGTTTATTAATATAGTCACTGCATCAAGATAAGTTTAAAAGTCAGAAAGTATCCTTTTAGTAAGGCACTACACTACAAAGAAAATTGCATTACTGATGTATGTGATACACTGTTAGTCTAACAAACTGAATATCCAAGGCTCAGTATCTCTTTATTTTGATGGTCCTGAAAGTTGATGGCATGTAACTGGCACCTTATCCTGAATTTTTTTTTCAGCTTTCTGCATAGTTGCTTAATGTAATTCTGTCTTTTTTTACTTGCTAAAATTTTGAAATAAATGCTTTGTGTTTCTATTTTTTATACAAGGGTTTCCAATTTTTAATAATATGTTTTTGCTGTTTTCAGTAATCTTTTCAGCTACAACCCAGGCCCAAAGCAGGTCAAGATTTACATAATGTTAACAGCCCCATGGCATAGAGGGATAAAGCTGTTAGTGCAACCCAGACAACCTGTGTTGTATTAGTGGAGGTTCCAGGGAGAAGATGGTAGAGAGCAGCCAATGTCAGCTCATCCATCCTGTGGGGACAGACGTAGCTGCTTGAGTGATGGGCTGCTCATTTAGGAGGTTACACATGTGCAGATGCTCTCATGCCCTTCCTGAGTGGAGTGATCACAGAGCTGCCAAGCCTGGTATGACAGCATGGGTGTTAGGACACACTCCTCAGCATGCAACATGACACTGCACTAGCTTTCTTGATTTCCTCACCAGCTGTGGACTCATTCAGCTCAGGGGAGGCTAAGGTGGATATGGTATTTAGTAAAGAAAGACAAGAGATGGGGAGCTGATGGACAGCTGCAATTTAGAAAAATTCATGCCATTCAGAAGTTATTTATTTATTTATGTACATACTTACATGTTTAGCTACTTGCTTACTCATTTAACTTTATTAAGTGGGTAAGTGGATTGGTCCAAAGACTATTTTCAGTCACAACTAAGCTCAAGAGGTGATGATAACTTTTCAAAACAGCATTTACAAACAGATCAACTGCTGAGTTACATTTCAAAACCAACATTTACATTCAGATTATATTATAACTGACATGCTATTATTATAGTTGTGCTTTATGTGAATATTATTTACTCAAATCACTGCATTCTGTACAGCGTTGCTAGTGCAAATAGTATAATATGTATTATAACTATGCTGTTACATGTATGTTATTATACATATCACTGCATTGTATACAAGGATACATGCAATATGTACCTATTTTCACCAGTAACAGGGCTATCTGTTATATTATTATGGCTACACATTGCTGAGTAAAAGGAGATTCTTGCAGGAAAGCTTAGGCAGCAGTTCACTCACTCCAGCCTGGTTCGTGATATTTAATAGTGAGGTGTGCTTTCAAGAGCTTTGAAAAACAATTTGGTAGCTTTTAATTTTGGCTAGTAGTCTATTGCATGTTACAGGAACAGTCTTCTAGAAGGCTCTTTCTGTTGTTGCCATTGTGAAAGGGGATAGTTTTTAGCTCTAGCATTTCTAGACATCTTATGTGATAATGAAAGCTTATGACTATCAGTGTATTTTTTTAAATATCGGGAGTAGGTCTCATTTAATAGCTTGCATTTTGGAGAACTTATTGACAGTAAATGTATTGTTTTAAATGGCAACCATTTGGTTTTCTGCATGGTATCACAGTTGTCTTTGGAGGAGTAGTAATATCTTGTTAAGGATGTATACAGATTATCGGCAGACTATAACCATAAAGAAATCCTTGGCTATCAATGGTCGAGCTTCAGTAGTTAGCAGGTGGGAAACTATATAGGATATGTTTTGTTGCTTTATAACTTTGTCAACCTGTTGTCCAATATGTCAGACAAAGGATAACTTGTTTTGTAACACAATTTCCAGATACTTTTGTAGTGCAGTTGAGGGTATCGATATATCTAGAGGATCCTTAATGTTTAGAAGTGAAGATTGTGAGAGTCTCTTCTGACTTCCTGATATCATGGCAGAAGAGTATTTGTGTTTAACAATTTTATTAGAAGTCAGACAATAAAATATTTAGGAAAAATCTTTTTGTTACTGTTCATTTAATATATTGGATGGGTTATATTCTCTTACAAACATAAGATCTTCTGTATACAGTGTGCAACTGATATTTGGTAGATTATAGATAAACAGAAGACAGAGAAAATAACAGGGTCCCCAACACTCTCCTGTGTTTGGCTCCTTTTGTTGTGTAGCCTGTTTCTGAGATAGAATTATTAGGGTAGTCTACAAAGGCCCTAATGTTGAGGTAGTTTTGGAACCACTGAATTACATCTTGAGCTGAAACACTTTTGCCCTAGCTGTTAAAGTAGTAGTTGTTGCTGGCCCAATTTCAAAGGCATGTAAGACAGCTAGATAAATGCCACCTGTGAGTAGCTCATATTCCACACTGTTGGAAATCTGGTTAAGTGTTCAGTGCTATTAGTGTATTGTAGATAGGATAAAAACCATGCCATTTGTTCATGATTGCATCGTATTTGAAATACATTCCAATATTTGTTGTTAGATTATCATTTCTATCATTTTTGCTATATGACAGGACATGAAAATGGCCAGCATTCAGTGAATTTGGATGAATAGCTAATTTTATTTGTAATTTTGATTTATACTAGGCCAGTGTTCTCTTTCCAAGGCTGACCAGATGTTGTATGCATACTAAACAGTGGAAATTTGGCTAGGGCACCAGGGACCTTCCCCCACTTGGTGGCTGTTGTGCAAAGGGAGTGTTATTGATGAGACACTCCCTGCTTCTGTTCTGGGTATAGTGGCAGCTCAGAGAAAAATAGAGAAAAAGAAAAGAAAAAAAATTGAGCTGTTTATGAATCATGAATTGGATTTTGTAAAGGAAACTAGTAAATCTTCTACTATGGAAGATAAAAGTGTTGTTTCACAAGAGAATGGCAGTGACTGCATCTGAATCACTAATGAATGAGCTTTTGCAAGAGGGAGCTGTAGATTGTAATAAGGAAGAGAAGACAATCAAGCCTTTGCAAAGGCAATTTGCTGATACTGAGGGAAAGGCAGTCATGCCTTTGATTTGGAAGATATTTTTCAGCAGAATCTCTTTAGGGAGGAAGAAGCAATACAAGAATGTGTTATTACAACCCTCTAATTGAGAGGGTTGTAGGATGAGTTACTTACGGCTTTAGCAAACATGAGTGACCCTGAGAATGGTAAAGATGTTTGCTTGGGAGAATTAATGGACAGGATACAGAAGGATGATGTTCTACAAATCGAAGAGTCTGCACTGAAGAAAAAAATTGTATGCAGAGATAGTGAAGGTAGGAGTGGCCAAAGTAAAAGAGGAGAAGAAAGAAAGAAATACAAGAAAAATGATATCCTTTGCAGTATAAATTGAAAATAAAGAAGAGAGTTGTTTGGACAGCTGTAGGGTATGAGACAAAGTAATTACACCTTTAAGAACTAAAGCCAATAAGGTAAGAGCCTTTACACCCATAAATAGACAAGTTGTGAGACTATTTTTGAGACTGGTCAAATGATGGATTAAATGTTTCAAAGCTACATGATAATAGAGGTTTGTGGACTGGGGCTTGGGATTGTCATGTGGAAAAAAATTATCATTTGATTAATAAGTGTGAAAAAAGGAAATGTTTTCTCTGTGGAAAGATAGGACATGATATAAAGAACTGTGAGTTATGCTATAAATGTAATAAAATCTGACATTTAGGGTTGGAATTTGAAGAAAAAGTAAGTGAGATAGAATCAAATATTGCAGATACACAGACAGAACAAAATCAAGTAAATAAACTTACAGAGATAGAAACAGAGAAAGTAGACACACATGTAGAGCAGGAGCCAATAAATACCCTAAAAAGAGAAAAAGAAAACAAAAAATAAAGAGTAAAGGATTTAATAAAAAAGGAGAAGACAAAGACGGGTCAGAGTTAAGTGACAGTTAAGATTAAACATGGAATTCATTTAAACAAAAATTAAATTGGATTGACAAAAGGGTGCAAGAGAGAAAAGGAAAAAATGGAATGATATAAAAAAGAAAAAAGGGAAAGTGTGAAAAATAATATTAACAGGACATTACTTGTAAAATCTTAACAATAAATGCTAATACTTTTTAAAAAATTAGTAAGAATAGACATCCTTGAGTGGTGCAAAAAGCAAAATAGTGACATTATTATATTGGAAGATACTAGATTCCTAACTAAAGAAGAAAAACTTCAAACTGAAGTATGGTGGGAAAAATGTAATTTGGAATTTAGGGCAAGTGATGTGTTCAAGGAAAGTATATTCTATATAATGATACAATAAAAAAAAATAGATATAACATTTGTTATAATGGCTAGATCAATAATTCTTGATGTAAGATGGAAAGATTATATTTTTGGAATTATTGCAATTTATGCATATGTGACAAAAAGAGAGAGAAGATATGTTTAAAAATATAATTCAATACATGGCTATAAATATGAAGATAATTGAAGGTTTGGATTTTAACGGTAATATAAGTCAGCAGAAAAAGAAAGATTATGATATTAAAAAGTGCTAGATATTATAAAATATGGGCAATTAAAATTTTGGAAGAAGAGTACATGGACTTAGAGGAGAATCAAAAACTAAACTAGACTATTTTTAATTTTGTTAAGGTTATTTATAGTAGAAGAAGGTGTTTTCATGACTGGTTTTTCAGATCATTGGGCAATTTGTATTGTGTTAAAAGAAAATACCGAGTATATAAGAGTAGGAAAAGGAATAAAAAGAATTAATGAAGTTAAATGGGATGACAAAGGAAAATTTGATATACTAAATTTATGACAAAAACATATAGAAATGGAAAATTTTTTATATGGTACTTTTGGTAGCTTAGAAAAAAATGAAGATTTTATTTTATCAAAGAACAAGAGTTATATAATTTAAATAAAATGGAAATAAAACATTTATTGAACAAGCAAAATCATTTCTTCATGTAAAAAAAGAAGAAATCACACTGTATTTGAGCAAATGCATTAAAGAAAATAATAGTATTATGAAACAATTGAAGGATAGATCAGGTATTATACACAATACATAAAATAAAATAATGAAAATGCTAGAAAATATATAAAAGAGATTTTTAAAGGACAGAATACAAACTAACAATGAATGGAAAGTAAATACTTTTTCAGAACAACATAATAAGGATTTACAAAAGAAAATTATGGTGGAGAAATTTGAAAATATATTAAAGGTTGTTAATTTAGAATCTGCAGCAGGCTTGGGTGGAATAGAGTATGAAATGTATAAAAATATGACAATTTTTTAATGGTATAAAATGAATGGTTAAACAAAAAATTTCAATACAAAAAAAAATGTAGTGGAGTAATTGCATTTAAATGGAAAAAAGGTGATAAATATGAGATGCAGAATTGGAGAACTACAGTCCTAAATAATACAGACAATAAATCTTTATGAAAATTTTACAAAAAGAATGGAAAATAAAATAATTAAGGTCATAAATGGAAACATCTATGCTATAAAAGGAAAACGAGTGCAAGCATTGCTACTAAAATGAGAGGAAACAATGGTCTAATAGCATGATGAATGAGTACCTTTGTGTATACCCATGGAAAGAGATGCATAAAGGTAAAATTATAGCAAGTCAAGCAAGAATGGTAAGATGTAAGGATATGTTGGAATGTCAGGATTTCTTATGCAGTCTGACTGTACAAAAACCCCCAGCAAAAGTAAACATGCTTTACAAAAGCAAAACTGTTAGAATGTACCTTTATTATAAAATAATTAAAACATTATAAAAGAAGATTGTGGATGTGAACTGTTTAGAGAGGTTTACAGAGGTTGATAAAAGCATTGTTTTATATAACATGGTTTATTAGGAACCAAAGAGTAAAGGAAATTATATTTAATGAAAAATGAGATTCAGCTATATTGTTAAAAAATAAGATTTTGGTTATGGAAATTAGAGTGGGGGTCACATTTGTAAAACGATTATTTTTTTTTTAATGGAGAGGAATTGAAGTTATGTTTGTAAAATTGTAAATAATGCATGTATTATATATATTGTAAATGTTATACATGTAATGTAAATTTCTTTTTAATAAAGGACTCCTAGTGGGATCGGGTTGCTATCAGCGGACCGAAGATGCATGTTTTCGAATTCGTCTTGGTCGAACTGACAAAACAGAAACTGCAAAATATCGAAGCAGCATGTAAGTGAATTCTTTCCCTGGGAAAGAATTTGCATGGCTGCTTCAGTACTTTGCCACTTTCAGCACTATAGTGCAGTCTCGGAGTTGGTATATATATATGTAGGGGGGTGGGGGGCACAGCCCCCCACGTCAGGGGTGTGGGGAGCGAAGCCCCCCACTTAATCTCATGTTTTAATATGCTTTCTTTTTTTGTTGTTGGAACAGCAATTTTTTTTCCCTTGGAAAAAAATCACTGTTCTGACAGTTTAGTTTTGTAAGGTTTTATTTATACGGTGTCAATTAATCACTGTTCGCTTACGTAAGTGTTCGGTGATCTAATATAGACCCGTGGGATCTTAGGCATATGCCTGAGATACCACCAACTCTGGCAGATTGGGCCTCAGTTTAACATCTCATTCAAAAGAATGGCGCACTCAGGAGTGCAGCATCCACCCCACCACACGTATGCTGCACTTCAGTTGCAGAATAGAGGAATTAATCCAACTGGTTGGTGTATAAATTAATGACTACTTAAGACTGAGAGGAATAGATTTGGTTAAAATGGAATATATTTGTAACACTGAGTGCTTACATTATTGAAGCACATAACATTAACCATATAAGGTCAAAACACAAAGTATTGACACTTTGTGCTTCCGGCTTCTTTAGCAGTAGTATATAACTGGTAGAATATTACTCAAGCCTGTGGTACAGCAGGAACTGTTTTTTGCCTTCCCCCAATGGAATGTGATCTCTGAGTTGTAATATATAATTAGCAGGGCTATATGAGAGGGAGGGTGCAGATGCTGTTTGCAATGGATTTGTTCTTTGGTGTTTTGACCTCATATGATCAAATTTTGGAGAAACACTCACAGTTTGCTACCTTACTGTTGCTCCATCCTCCCTAAAATTAGAAATGATTTTGAGAAGTTCTCAGTTAATAGTACCAGCATGGTAAGTAGGATCTGTGATTCCAGAGTTATACATTTGGACATGCTTCAGCACTCTTCCAACTTTTTTGATAGTCATGCGTGATAGTCACAGGTCTTCTCTCACACAGTCCATTCACCTATTTGCTAAACATCCATGTTTCTTCTCATTTTCTTCCTGTCTGTCCCAAATCTTCTTCACCAGATTATATTCTGATTTTGTGCTCATGTGCCTTAACCAGTGTAAGCTTTTCTGTTTGTATACCTCTGAACTGTACAGATTTTTGCAGAATGTCCAGATTTCTGACACATATTTTTGGTTCATTTTTCATAAAATTGTGGTTTTCTGGCAAATTATTGGCAAATCATTAAAGACTGAAGCTAGAAAATAATGACAGACATTTGAATTTCAGACTTTATACCATTCAGAAAATTCATGTTAATGCAAAACCTATTATTCTATTAACTTTCTAAGTTCATAAGAGCAATATTTAAGAATTGTCCCTATTTTTGACCTTTGTTCTACTTTTTTATGTGGCTTTGTCCAGATTTCTTGCTCCAAGAGGTTGAGAGGTATGCTCTTTGACCTTCTCTGCAACTGGAGCCACTTGTACTTCTGCTTTGATGTCCTTATTTCTTCATCTTTCCAAAATATGCACTCTACCTCCCCCCATCTCCTCAACTGCTCTATATTTACTGCCCAGGTTTCTGTACCGCACAGTAGTACTGGTCACACCACTTTTTTTGCACACATTACTTTTCAGCTTTTTTAGCATTCTTCTGTAACATACTGTCATGGATAGCCTATGCCAGTTGCCTTTGGATCCTCTTATTCTTGCTTTGATCTCCTCATACAGGCTTCATTTCTCCTCAACCACCCCTTCGAGATACTTGAAGGTATTAACCTGCTCCACTATTTCCCCTCTATCTCAATTTGCAACTTCTTCTGATTTCCCACATGTTCTGCCATTATAACTGTCTTATGACAATACAGCTATGCTGGATGGTATCCTGCTTTAGATATCCATAACAATGCCACAAGAACAAATACTGCTAGTTGATGTCAATATCAATTGATGGAACATAACCTCTAACTCCACTACATCTAGCATGAAAGTATATGGTTTCACACAACTAATTAATAGCCCCACACATTATAGCAAGACATGGAATACCCTATTAGACTGGAGCCTAGTATCAGACCCTAGCAAATTCACTACCACAGGTACAATACCTGACTGTCTCAGTGACCATCTCCCAGTTTATACAAACGGACATCTGACACATCCATTTAAACAACATGATTGTAAAACAGCACACAACCTTTTCAAGTTTGAACAAGAAATGTTCATTATTTTCTATCATCTATTAAGTAGAACATCCTAAAAATCCTCCCCTTAGATGATGCCATAAATTAATTCAGTACAGCTTTCCCAAATATTCTAAATATCCTTGCAGCCCCTAGAAGCAAGAAATTAAAAACAAATGATACACTTTCACTTTACAAATAGAGCAGAATAGTAATGCAGGGTAGAGAAAAGGCATAGAAAGAATGGCAGAAATATAAAACGCCACAATATCTTGAAACCTTCATAATGTCCCTCAGTCATACTGTACAGCAAATAAATTAAGACAACTATACTATGCTGTGTCAAATTTCAGAACAATAGTAAATGGAACCCCTAAATATTCTGGTTAGCCATTAAGGAAGTTTTACATCCCAGCCAAAAATTCAACCCTATCCTCTCTGCCAATAACTCACCACTTGAAACAGCAATAATTTTCAACTCTTATTTCATAGATAGTACAGGGTCCCTAAATGAGGATTTCCCAAAATATAATGCTATCACTGCCCCAACAGCCATGTCACAACATCCATGTTCACCTTCAAATCTGTGCCCACATTCTATATAAAACTACTGTTAAACAAGCTGACATCATGCTCTGCTCCATCTGATGACCTTCCAAGTGAGGGCCTTTTACAGCAGCAGATAGCATTGCCTGTCCTGTCTCAATCCTTATAAAAATGATAAGCCAGAAATCTCACATTTCCTCTGTGTGGAAGAAGTCACAGATTATCCCTCTTTACAAAGGTGGACATTCAACAGACATCACTAGCTTTAGACCTATGGCAAGCTTATCTGCCCTCTCCAAAATACTTAAACAAATGTATTCAAAAACAATTGCTAACCTGTCTACTACAGGAAAAACTCATTTTCCCCACACAATGCGCCTTCTGTCTCACCCATAGTACTAACACTGCACGTCTAGCCTTTGTATATTCTGTCTATAAAGTTAGAGATAATGGCTAACTAGTCTCCTCCTTCCCTCTAGACTTGTCTAAAGCCTTCGACACAGTTTGTCACAGCAAAGTTCTACTTCAGATATCCTCACTAGTCAATCTTAGCCCACCCTTCTGTATTTCAAATGCTATTTAACCTAGATGTATCAGTCTGTAAAATGGCATACAACCCTCTGTCCATTTGTGCCAGTCACCACCGTGTACCACAAGACTCCATCCTTGGCCTCCTCCTCTTTAACATTCTCATTAACACCCTCCACCCATCCACAGAACAGGCCTCTCTAATACAATATGCAGATGACTCCACACTCACATGCACATCAGACAACCTGACATACCTCCAAAAACATTACTCAGGAAGCTTTAAAAGCCACTAAAGCAAGTATTTGTAACTCACAACTCAGGGTCAGGCCAAAGAAAAAATATTTTTTCCATCTCCCTATTGTTTCTTATTAATATAACATTTGAAGACTCTCCTCATGGTACATTATTAGGGATGATAGCAGGGGGGGGGGGGGTGATCTTAAATTCAACCTGCTTATACACAATTGCATAAAAGAAATCACCACAAACTAGGGATGCTTTATGGACGGACCCAAACCTTTCTCACCAATGCAACTAAAACTACATTTCCCACAATTTGCTAATTTATGGGGCTTCCACCCTTTCTAACCTCTAAGGCATTATAAAAAGGAAAACTTGTACAAAGCTAAAATAAAGTATCTAAATGTGCAGCAAATACCAATGTCATACCTCATTACTGTATAACACTAAAAAGCCTAAATTGGTTAGAGTTACCCCATCAACTAATATATACACAGATTCTTATCATCTATAAAATTATCCAGTATTCATCTGCTTGTCCAGTACTAAATACCATTCTATACAACTATGCTTCCACTCTGTCATTACAGTCCAATGACAAAACCTTCCCTCTGTACATAAACCAGTCAAATTTGCTGGGCATGATCTGTTCTTATACTATCTTGGTATAGCTTGGAACTCCTTACCTCTACCCATCAGGTCAACACCCAAGCTGCAGTCCTTTAAAACCATTTTGAAAGACTTCCTAGCAAAATCTGTCTCTGTTCTTGCTCAACCTCAGTGTAAAGTGTATCCCTAAATATGAACAAGTACCTGTTCATACCTTACACCTACTTACTTCCCCTTCTCCACTCACTTCCTAACTTCAATCAACCCCCCCCCACTCTCTGTCTAAATATGACTTAACCCTGTTTTGTTTTCTCCCTCCTCATATTGCAATTCCTGTTCCTATTATACTAAGTAACCTTTAATTCCACTAGACTGGCTAAAATTATTCTCAATATTAAAACATTTTAATATAAATTGTATCTATTCTTATCCAATGTTTTCACATTGTGTCTAATTTATTATAATCGTTTAAACTGTAGATGTTTTTGTATTATTTTTGTAGATTGTAAAACTGTCATTCTTAAAATACTTTTGTAATACTTTGAAGCTTTTTAACTTGGTCCTCTGCTGAAAATGGGACCTACCCAGTTATACTTTCCCAGTAACAAATGTCAATAAATAAATAATCTGTGAGCAATTTTATCCCATGTGCTTTTGATTTTGCATTCTATTCCACTGTCATTTGCTGAGATTCTTTTTTGGAATCTACTTGTAATGCCACATTGCCTGAATACAAGAGGCTTTATTGATCTAACCCCTCCGACCCATGTGCTTATGTAGTTCATCACCAGTATGAACATCAGTGGGCTCAGAGCTAATATCTGATGTACACCCGCTCCCACTGGGAACCCGTCTGTGAGTCTGTGCACTGTTTGGACTAGTGTCATTGGGTCCATCTGCATCCATCCATCCATCCAGCCATCCATCCATCCATCCACAAATCCTTTTTCCCATTTTTGCACATAGGTAAGGGTGTCACTTCAGAAATGACATTCATCTAGAGCTGAGGTTTACACAGCTGGTTGGGTAGCCTATCATCAATGTTTCTGCAACTTTCAATCATCACAGGACTGCCCTAATTAGCTTTTTTATGACTTTGTCATATGGTTTCTCCAAGTCTAGGAATTTCTATCTCCCACTTTTTGATGACTTCCTGGACTTCTGCATTCCACCACTAGCTTTCCTTATATCATTTATTGGCATACCTGGCTTGGCCAAATATCTGTTCTTCAGTCCTCACACATGCTATTTTAAGGCACTCCCATTCTTCTTCAGCTCCACCCACTTCCTCTTCTTCCTGAGGATCTAGAGCCCTAAATATTTCCTTAAACTCGTGTGCTTTCTGTTCAGTCAAATTCCAGGTCTTCAGTCTAGTCACTGACCAGTTCTTGCAGCTGACTGTGGTAACCAGTTGTTTATGCTGTGGACTGACTGTTTCACTGGGGATGACTTTGCAATCACTGATTGTACTCCAGTGTCCATTACTTACTATGAGCATGTCTACCTGAGATGCTAGTTGGCCACTCTTGTATTTGAACATACAAAAGGGTAGGAATTCATCTTAAAGAGCCTGTGTCAGGTTTGGAAGATCCAATTGGAGTTCATCTTGAGGAAGCTATGTAGGCCTTGGAGGCATGGTTGGCATTTGTCTTGAGGAAGCTTTATCAGGCTTAGAAGGCTCAGCTGGAGTTTGTCTTGAGCTGGTTATGTCAGACTTGGAAGGCCAGGCTGAAGTTCATCTTGAGGAGGCTATGTCAGGCTTAGAAGGCCTGATAGACAAAGAGAAGTACTGAGAGCAACTGGTGGTCAGTTGCAGGGAGTCAAAATAAAGCAGAAAAATTTCAAGTTTGTCTGCGAATTTTTGAATTAAAACCACACATACACTCACAATGAAATAACTGCTCTGTTTTTTTAACAGTGCAAGTTCTGTTCATATCATTATTCATGTATTTCAGTACCTGAAGTGCACTATCATGCCCATTGTGAAGCAACATGGAAGTAAGTTCTGTGATGCCAGGTGAGTGCACTGTTCTGCCTGCTAGAAATGGTGTCATAGTTCATAGGTTCATAGGTTCATAGATTAGTACTAAGCTATCGGCCCTTGTGAGCCATTTTAAGCTTAGCCAATTATCCCTTGTGAGACTGAGACTAAACCCTGCCTGTTGTGTTTAGGGCAACAACTAACCATTAGGCCACCCTCCCAACCCTCATCTGAGTTATAGGCTTCATTACAAGAAGCCCATCTCTTGACCCAGGTGGCATGTCCCACTTCACAACTTTAATATTTATTTTAGACTCCTCTATGTGGCAATTATCATGCCCAAGGAACTAGAGTCTGCTTCTTAGAGGATTTTGCTTTTGTTTAAATTGAAGTAGGAAGTGGGTAAGTGTGGTAAGTTTCTGCAATTCTAATAGAATAGGTCAGTAAGCCATGGTCTGTTTACAGCCTTGCTGCAAATATCTTGCCGTATTGCACATGATATAAGTGGCAATCATGGTTCCGTATTGCACATGATATAAGTGGTAATCATGGTTATGTGCCTAGCAGTATTTCAGAAATCAATAAAGGACGTCTTCTTTACCAGACTTCATCCCTCGGTTTCAGGTTTATTGCTTCTTTTTCAAGTTGTATACCCTGTAGATCTTACCAAGAAATTTAACTTGGCAGTGCCCTTTGATCACCCGTTATAACAGAACACAAATCTAATTGGTTTATAGGTTCAAAGGTTCATAGGAGATTACTAGGCTAATAGCTTAAGGCCCTTTACAAGCCTAGCCAATATAACCTGATCTTACCCAGTATATGGCCCCTAGAGGGCAAGAAGATGGCATGGATTTGTTCATGTGCGTTGCATATCTTACAGATAACCCTTGTCCATAAGGAACATAGACACTACCCCAGGTGTGAATTTCTGATTCCACATCCATTGATCCAAACTGCATTTGAAGAGGGCCAAGGAAGGTCTCTGTGAACAGGAAGCCTGTTCCAAATAAGGGACAATCTCTGAGACACATATCTGTCTCTCTGGCATGTTTTTTTTGAGTTGCTGACTAAGTTTAGATCCCCTGATCAGTTGACCCTGATGCTGTTTGACTTGCAGATGCATAAGCAGCTCCATCATGATTGGATTTGTAAGGGCCTTTTAGGTTAGGCATAGGTCACCTCTTAATAGTTGGTAGGAGACAGAGTAATGGGATAGGGCTTTTTGTTTATCTGAGGTCCCTCCAGCTGCTGTGAGTGCCTAGTGAAGTACATGCCAAATAGAGCAGTATACTTGATTATTGGTCTAATGAAGGCTGAGTACAGTGGGACTATAATTTCCTTGGATCTGGATGCCATACATTTATAAGTTTATAAGATGTCCCACATAAAAAGTTTTTCTTACCACTGTGGACACATGGTAGTCAGAGTTCAGGCTGCTATCTATCTGTGTACCTATAATCTGCACCTCTGAGTCTATTCGAAGGGGTGTGCTCTTGGTGTTGTAATTTGCATGTGCATTTGATTTTCCAAAGGGTATGTTAATGTCTTTTTTTGCATTTAGTTTTAAGCCATGGTCATGGCACCAATCAAGTGTCTGATCTAGACCCTCTTGAAGGATATGCACACCATTGGGGGATTCAGTGATTGTTGCCAGCTTGCAGTCATTGTCATACTTTGTCATCCAGCCTTCCACATTTATCTTGACTTCAGAGAAGTATATTCCAAATAAGAGTGGTCCCAGTACTGAGCCCTATGGTACACCACTAGTAAATGGCCTCTTGCTGGATCTGGATTCACCCACTTTAACCACATGTGTCCCGTCTATGAGTCAATTGGCTATCTGTCTAATGACATAGGAATTAATGCCCAGTTTTGTGAGTTTATTTATAATACTTGAGTGGTGAATTGTGTCAGATACCTTGGCCAGGTTGAGGTAGGCAGCATGCACTGATATCCTTCTGTTTCACTGTTGCAGTATTCTAAACACAAGGAATTTCCTATCCAGGGCAGCCTGATGCTCGGCCAGTGTATAAAAGCATAATGATCCTGTATGTCTCCCGCATCACACTTATGCTACCCACACAGAACGTAGGGCATAAAAGGGATGTATGGACACAACTGCCCAGAAATTCTTTGTTGTCAGTTTGAACGCTATTATTGCTAGTTTGGCTGAACACCTTGTTTCTGTACTAAAACTTAGCAGCCAGATAAGTGCCCTTTTGGGGTTGTTTATATATTTTTCTTTTTTTTTTGGGTTTTGTTTTTTTATTTTGCTTCCTAGAGTTCATGTAATCCAAGAAGAACAAATGGCAATGTGGTAGGCAGATTCCCCATAAGGATCATCACTAACAATGTATTTTTTGCTTGAGTGCTTCCTACAATAATGCCTTTTAGAGTATCTGTAAGGATAACTGATGCCATGACTGGTTTAAATTTTGTTGTGAGGAACATGAGTTTAAAATTGTCTTTTAGGGATGTTCCTATGTTGGGACCTGAAATCTGTATAAAATCAAGTACATTCATAGCAGTGACTTGCACTTTAGTATTGACATTTTCCAATTTATGTGAACATGATTTTTGCTCCAGCTCTATGAACAAGAGTGAAGAGAGAAATTTTATAATTTATCAAATGAAGAGCATGAAGCCCTGTTAAGGTTGTCGAACAATAACACAATTGTCATTAAGCAAGAGGATAAGGGGGGGGGGGGCGCAATTGTAATCATGGACAGAGTAGATTACTTGAACTGGATTTATGAGGTTTTGAATAATGATACCTTTAACCAAATAGCTATATCTAAGGGTTCTATGCAATCAGTTATTGTATGAATTATTGTTGGCACAGGATATTTCTAATGACTTGTTTGACTTTTTTGCTGTTCCTCGTCCTGTGACACCTATGTTATATTGTTCCAAAAATAAATAAAGATCTAACCCATCCTCTTGTGAGATCTATAGTGTCCAGGAGGGGATGGGTTACCAAACCTATACCATTATGTCTGCAGAAGGTACTTAGGGGCTACCTCATTAAGACTGAGAGTTATATCCAAGATGTAGATTTTTTTTGAATAAGTTATATGAGTGGTGTGAAAATCAAAGAAGAATTGATTTTTTGTTTGGGTGTTTGGATATTAATTCACTCATTACAGTAATCCCCAAAGAAATTGGAATTGACTCAGTACACAGTTTTTTTGTGTAATAAACACAGATCTAGGTGGCAGAGAGATTGAAACAGTCTGTGAGTTACTGGAAATTATCCTTAAAATAATATTTTTATATTCGAAGAACGAGTTTTTCAACAAATTTCACTTTGAATGAATAGGGAAAAGTATATGTGTGTAGGGCTCCTGATAAATATAGATCTAAAGTTTTGTTTTATAAACATTTTGTTGATGACATCTTCCTCTTGTGGGAAGGTGGTCAGCTTGAATTAGATGAGTTTGCTGAATCCTTGCATGGAACTACCAACTTCCTCACTTTTAAATCTAATTCATCTGATATAGAGGGCTGCTCTCTGGATGTACAAACTAGTAAAATGAATAATGATATCCATACATGTGTTTATAAAAAGTAAGTTTAGAAAAATAGATATACTCACAGAAAGAGCATGCATGCACCCGACATTTTTAAAGGCATTGTTAAGAGCCACTTACTACATGTTAGTAGGTTAAACACCAATGAGATTAAATGTGAAGAGCAAATGAATGACATGTTAAATGAGTTTGAAGATAGGGGTTATTAAAGGGACTTATTGGAAGAAATAAAGGTGCAGGTAATAAGTGATAGGCATAACTCTGCAAGGCCATATTTTGCACCATGGCATTCAGACCCTGAAGTTTCCATTAAACGTAATGAAGTCCAACCATTATGGTATGTGACAACATATGCAAGGAATGTGGAACACGTGAAAGAGAAAATCATTAAGAATTGGAGGGTATTTGAAAGAATGCCAGAGTTAAGGGAGATAGTGGGTGAAAAAACATCTTTTAGTTATAGGAACTGTCCAAATCTGAAAAGACGTTTGTGTTATAAAGATGTACCATTAAATAGAAAAGATTTAAGATATAATAAGTTGGGGACTTATCCATGCCTTAACTATGTTAACTGTAAGTACATAATAACCGAGAATTTTTTGTTCATCCAATAACAAGAAAGAAGTACAATTTTTCATGCCTAGCAACATGTAATATAATTAATGTTGTATGTCTTGCTATCTGTATGAGATGTAGGAATGTGGAACACGTGAAAGAGAAAATCATTAAGAATTGGAGGGTATTTGAAAGAATGCCAGAGTTAAGGGAGATAGTGGGTGAAAAAACATCTTTTAGTTATAGGAACTGTCCAAATCTGAAAAGACGTTTGTGTTATAAAGATGTACCATTAAATAGAAAAGATTTAAGATATAATAAGTTGGGGACTTATCCATGCCTTAACTATGTTAACTGTAAGTACATAATAACCGAGAATTTTTTGTTCATCCAATAACAAGAAAGAAGTACAATTTTGCATGCCTAGCAACATGTAATATAATTAATGTTGTATGTCTTGCTATCTGTATGAGATGTACCTCCTTCTATGTCAGGAAGTGTAATCCTAGATTGAAAGACCGGATTAGAGAGCATTACTCTGAAGTACGTAGAAATGTGTCTACAAATGCTTTGGTAAAACGTATGATGGATAAAGAGGCTGACCATGAATTTGGCTTTAGAGATATCCAAACTATATATACAAATATGAGAGGTGGGGCATAAATAGTAAGTTAGAAATATATGAACTAAATTGGATTTTACGGCTACAAGCTGACCTAGAACCGAGTTTGAATGCCCACTGTAGCATCAAACCTGTATTAAGAAAAAAACAAAGATGCTTACATTGACATAATATTTTATAAGCTTTTCAGTATTTTTAATATATGTATATATATATATATATATATATATATATATATATATATATATATATATATATATATATATATATATATATATATATATGGGTCCCCTTCAGTAGATTGAACGTTTATAAGTTCGAACCACATATGGCCGAGACCATATGTTCGAACTTGTAAAAGTCCGATCTGACTGAATGGAGATCTCCATACAGAACGGAAAGGGAAGATTTCCCATTTCCGCCATGTAGTGTGATCTTGAAGTTGGTATATTTAAGTAAGCGAGAGGGTGCTATAGACATTTAGTTTTGTGTTTTTTTTTTTTTTTTTTTTGTGGTTTTACATCAGTGTTCGAACTTTTACGAGTTCGAACATATGGTCTCGGCCATATGTGGTTCGAACTAGTAAAAGTTTGATCTGCTGAAGTAGATCCATATATATATATATATATATATATATATATATATATATATATATATATACACACACACACACACACACACACACACACACACACACACACACACACACACACACACACACACATGTTTTTAGTAATCTTTCTATGTAGTTATGAATATTTTTTATATCATGATATAGTTCAGTGTATCTATTTTTCATAATTATTTTAAGGTTTTAACATCTTGAATTGTCATACTGTTGCGTTAAATCAGACTTGGGGTGTGTCATATGACTGTATGAAGTTTATAAAATGGAGAGCTACTAAGGCACTTTGAAGCACTGAAGAAGGGTTCTTGCTAACCTGAAAGCTTTGCTGCATTTTACTTTGTTGGAATAAAGTTTACTTTTGGGCGTTTTAATAGTCCAAGGTTTGTTTTTTTTTGTTGTTGAAATACTTTTTGTCCATGGACTTGGTTTACTGCAGTGCTGGTCCTTTTTTGTAGTGTAGGGTTTATTTTGGTCACCTGAAAGTTCAGGGGCTCGGACTCCCCCATCATAAGTCAGGCCATATCAACATCAAACAGGTTAGAGCTCTGAATCTGGCTCTTCAAGCTTTTCACACTGGGCTCTCTCCAGACCCCTTGAAGCTGTACATGATCATCAGAACAGTGATGTGGTAGGTCAAAAAGCAGGAAGACACAAAATCTTACCTCTTCAGGCTTGGGAGGTAGCTCTCAGTTATCAATTAACTCTTCAGGCAGTATACATTCTTTCAGAGCACAATCTATTGGCAGATGCTCTGAGCAGGTGCAAAACGCAGGCTCACGAGTGATTGCTTCACAGAGACTATTTCTGGACAATGTCCATTTGTAGGGTATTCCTAAGGTAGTTTTTTTGTTTCTCCTCTGAACAGGCAGCTCCCTCTCTTCTTTTCCAGCATGTATTGCCATCTGATGGCAAGATGGCAGCCCTTTCTTTTCCTTGAAAGGGGACGTTTATTTATGCTTTCCTTCCTCTTCCTCTGCTTCCAAGAGTCCTGCAGAAGATTTGCTAGTGACTCTCTTTTGGCCAAGATAGCACTGGTTCCCCCAGTTAATGCATCTGACTAAGGGCAATCACCACAATTTACCTCACTGCTTGGATCTCCTCACACATGACAAGGGGTCTCTCACCCATCCTCACTTATCCACTCTTCAATTGACACTGTAAATGATAGAGTTTTGATCCCTTTCAGGTACCTATTATCTGAAGATGTGCTCAGGGTTTTATAGGAGGTAAGGAAACCCTCAATCAGAAAAATCTTGTATGCCCAAATGGAAAAGATTTTCTGGTTGGTGCCATGCTTGTAACCAGGACCCTTTTTCAGTGAGGGTCCCTTTGGTCCTCCATTATTTGTGTGAGTTGCTCCAGTATGGCCTGGTCTATTCATCTGTGAAGACCCATCTGTCAGCCATCTCTGCTTGTCTGCCCTTGAATCCTCCTTTGGCTTCTCATTTTGAGGTCAAATAATTTCTATGACTGCAACTGGGATACAGACAATAAGCAAGAGGGGTGGGAATGTATTGGAGAAAACTGGGAAAGCAACCGAAGTACTGAGAGAAATAGCTAGGAAGGGAAAGGTAAGAGAATGGGAAGATGCCAATAATTTAACTGGAAATGCAGGCTAAAGACTGTCTTCCATACCAAGGATTGATATGAGAATATAGCAAAGAGAAAGAAAGAGGGGGACCTAAACGAAAGACCAGCACTGGTAGAGTTTTTGGTAGAATCTAGAACAGAAGTTGCTATTAAGGAAAGGCTAATTAGTAAAGCATATAAAATATTGTAATGTCCAAGTGCAAAAAGCAGCAAGAGGCAACCACTGAACTTGCAATAATCCAGTCTCGTAGTTTAAAAGTATATAGAAAACCTTTATTTAACGTGCACTAGATAAGCGCTTTCACTATCAGCTTCATCAGACCGTGAAACATTTCTAATACACAAACAATTGCTTAAATAGCAGTCGTGTGATGTTAAATCAATCATCTTATTAACTTTGTAAGAATGCAGGATCCTATTAAAATATATTATTTTAAATTTCTAAAGCACTCACGAGCTTTATAAAATAATAATGCATCCATCCTATTTGTTCATTATAAAAATAGTAGATCAGTTTAACACGTCTTGTGAATAAAAATTTAATGTACAACAGAAGTACGTATTTCATAGCGGGTGCATAAGTTGTATG
The DNA here is from genome assembly GCF_019279795.1 of Protopterus annectens. Classification (NCBI taxonomy): domain Eukaryota; kingdom Metazoa; phylum Chordata; order Ceratodontiformes; family Protopteridae; genus Protopterus; species Protopterus annectens. Next base: position 1,159,030,415 of record NC_056726.1, on the reverse strand, counting down.
GTTCCATCACCCATACTACTTAATAAATGACTCACTAAAAATCTAAATGAGCATAAATAAAGATATTATAACCTTATGTATTCACATAATATAGCCCATGCACCACTAGGAAATATGAAATACTATTAGGGTAATGAAGTTTTATAACATGTCATATAAATCAAATATATAGTATCTAACAGCAGTACTATATCATAGTATACATAATATATCACACAACAGTATCTTACCAGTCAAGCCCCTAAGGCATAAAACAAAAACAAACATCTTAGTCATAGGTGACTCAATTGTGAGACACACAGATGTCTCTCTCACCAGGTTGTATAAGGAAAAGGTCATGCTCAGCTGTCAATCAGGTGCCAGGATCCACCACATAACACGCGCACTCAAGTTTCTCAATAACAGTTACTGTTATAACTCTGTCATAGTCCATGTTGATGTGAATGACTTGAGACATACCTCACTGGACTACATGAAGAGAGACACGACTGAACTCTCGGATTATGTGTTGCTGGCAGGTATGTCCCTAGCCTTAAGCACCATTTTACCTTTGCCTAGGATGAAGCTTCAATACAAACAAAAACTTATTTACTTTAACAATTGGACTAGTTTCTGGTGTCATTGAAAGGGGATCCAGTATCTGTCAGCCTGGGATTACATGGTCAACAGACCTCAATGCTTTGCCAGAGATTGTCTTCATCTGTCACCCCTGGGATTTCAGTTACTGGCTAAGGCTCTTGCCATCCCCATAGTGCCTTTTTAGGCAATGTCACAAGTGCAAAATTCCCAACATAAAAATACCCTCTAAAAGCAACCTCAAGGTTATGTTGCTAAAAACTAGTAGTCTAAATCAGACACTGCTCTCACTGGAAACAGTCCTCACCCTGGAAGATGCTGAAATTTGTGCAGTCACTGAGACTTGGTTTAAGGCTGCAGAGAGCACCCCAGCTATACCAGGTTACATTTCCTTCCACATGTTCAGACCACAAACTGAAGTTGGGCGAAATAATGAAGGTGGCATATCAATATTCATTAAAAATAAATACACCTCTAGATTGGTTAAACAGCATGATTCCCTTGAATTACTTTTGGTGCAATTGACTGTAGGTAAGCCTACTTGAATCTACTTGAGTCAATCAAGATACAACCAAACACCCTTGTTTTGGGTGACTTTAATTGCCCGTCCATAGACTTGGTAAATTATAAGTGTTCTATCTCACTTGCCCAATGGTTCCTGGACTTCGTTAACTCCAATGCCCTGGACCAGCTGGTTGACACACCCACAAGAGGCTCAAACATCCAGGATCTGCTGCTCAACAACATTAGGGGACACTGCACCACCCCCAGTGTGTGGCCATCCCTTGTGAGTTCTGACCATAAATAAGTCTCACTAGAAGTGACTATAACACAAACCCCCCCCCTCCTCCTTAGCAACAACTAGGCTAAAAAACATCTCCAAGGACTATTATAACCTCTTATGTGAAGGCATATATGAAGGCTGCCGGCCTAGCTAGATAGAAGTTTGTAATTAATTCTATGTCATTGTAAATATTAATGTAATCCACATGTTTGTTTTACAAATATAAAGAGAACTATATGTTATAATTAAACTATATGTTGTACTGAGTTTCAAAAATTTAACCACAGTGCACCCTGCTGGAACAAAGCTGTTAAGTAAAGAATTACAACCATATTTGATCTCAAGCTCGGAGACGGGATGTTTCGGTTAGAAATTCTTTCTATTCTCTTAACGTAAGAGATAATTACTAAGATTTTACATGTAAAGTGTCTTTTATTGCTGTGGTTTCCTGGCAGCTGCAGGATCAAAGAAACTTTTAAATTTTGAGTTTCTGTTAGCCTGGGAACCAAAGGAGAAGTGATAAAAATGATGTACTGTGAAATGACTCAGCAGTACTGGGTATCATCAATTTAAGACTTTCTCAGAGAGAAAGATTGAGCATTTTGTATCTTGATCTAAATCTGAAAACAACTCACCAGGCATTTCCTTTGCTCTGTAAGTAAAGTTATTTAGAACTTAGTATTTCTCTTAAAGTTAGATAGGAATTTAGCTAGATTAGTCTAGCTGATTCTATATGTATGTCAGACTATGCTACAGTATTGTTTTAAAGTTCCTGTGATTTCTGAACTCTAAATTAGCACTGTGTTGAATTGAGTATTATTCATAGGTAGGTAATAGGCTATTGGCCCAAGGACCTAAGTAATCCTAGCCAACAAGGTTCCATGGCTTATGCCACCCAAGAAAGTTATTTTCCTGTGCCACTGTCGAACAGAGCCATAGAGGTGATCCCTGGGGTTTATTTCATAATTCCCATCCACTCATCAAGATTTTTCTTTAAGAGTGCTAATGAGGAACTTTGCTTGACATAGATGGGTAGCTTGTTCCAGAGTACTTGAAGTCTCTGGGACAGGAATCTATCCCTCCAGCATGTCCTGTTTATTGTGGTGACAAGTTTTAGGTCCCTAGAGGGTGTAGCTCAGAGGGATTGGGATTTCTTTACGTGTAGCATGTCCAACAGCTCTGGGTTTGACATAGCTTTTTATGTTAGGCAGAGATCACCTCGGAGTAGGCGATATGCTACGGAGTAAAGCTGGAGTTTTTTGAGATGGTCAGTGTAGGGCATCTGTTTGAGGCCAGTAATCCTCTTTGTGAAGTACTTCTGTGGCCTTTCCAGATGCTGCAGATGTCTTGTGAGGTACATTCCAAAAGGGGCATTGTACTCTATAATGGGTCTAATGAGTGTCGAGTAGAGGGGAACAATGACCTCTTTTTTCCTGGATGAGAACCCCTTTGTGATGAGGTGTGCCACATAGAAAGATTTCCTGACTACTGTGGCAATGTGATTATCAAATGAGAGAATACAGTCCACCTGGGTCCCAAGGTCTCTTATCACACATTTGGTGTTAAGTAGACTGCTGTTTATGTGGTAGTTCATGGGTACAGAGTTTTTACCAGAGGGGATGACAATGCACTTTTTGGCATTGTCCTTGAGGCCATGGCTCTGACACCAGGCATCTGTCTCAGTGAGGCCCTTCTGAAGGATGTCCACATCATTTGGGGACTTGACTTTGTCTCCTAGTTTGCAGTCATCTGCAAACTTTGTTAGCCAGAGGCCTTCTGTGTTAGCCTGTACTTCAGAGGAGTAGATTCAAACAGGAGAGGTCCCAGGATTGAACCATGTGGTACTCCACTTGTCACTGGTTTGACGTCAGATTTGGAGTCTGCAACTTTTACAGTGTGGGTTCTATCAGTGACCCAGTTGGCAACCCATCTTGTGACATAGGGATGTATACCTAGTTTAGTGAGTTTAGCTATAATTCCTGAATGGGGGATGGTGTCAAAAGCATTAGCGAGGTCAAGATAGGCTGTTTGAACCACCTTACCCTCGTCTATGGCTTTGGTTACTTCTTCAAAGAAGTCAATAAGGTTCAGGAGACATGATCTGCCTTTCACAAACCCAAAATAGGTGGGATCCAGAGTTTGGAGGTTACCGGTTTCTTTGTTTATGAGTTCCATGATGATGATACATTCCATGGCCTTGCAGATCAGGCTCATCAGGCTAATAGGGCGATAGTTCCCGGGATCAGTGGTGGCTCCCCATTTGTGGAGTGAGATAACTGTTGCTGTGCACCATTCAGTGGGCACAAAGTCTGATTTGAGGCTATGATTGAGCATGGTGCTTAGGTGGGGAGCCAGTTCATTCTGAAGTTGATGTAAAACACAGTCTGGAATGTTGTCTGGTCTCATAGATGCTGTGTTTTTGGCTTTAGAGAGTGCAGCTTTTACCTGCATAGTTGTGATTACAGGGATTCTGCATTCTTCCTGCATAGATATGGGCCCTTTAGGAGGTGAGAGGGGGGTTCATAGGTTCATAGATTAGTACTAGGCTAACTGCCCTTATGGACTATTTTAAGCCTAGCCAATTATCCCATGTGAGATTCAAACCCTGCACCTTTGGTTTATAAGGTAAACACTTTAATCATTATGCCAACCTCCCGCTGAACCTATCTGCCAGGATGTTGGCAGTATCAGTTGGTTCTGTAATTTTCATGCCGATGTGCTGTAATTTGAGCAGATCTGGCCATTGCCATTGAGATTTTTGACATAGCTATAGAATGCTTTGTGATTGTCCTTAGAATCAATGGTGATTTTGTTTTCGTAGCTAGCTTTGGAGGATTTTATAAGGGATCTCATCTTCTTACTGAGACTGACCAGGGAGCTCTTCCACTCATGGGATTTTACTCTCTTTTGCAACAGTTTCTTCCTTCTGTTGTACAGTTTGTTTATGGCAGGGGAACACCAGATTGGCTTCCTTTTCTTGGAGGATAGCGTCTTGGTTTTTTTTGGGATAGCACAATCCATGCACTCATGTAAGTGCTTATAGAGTGCATTTGTATAGGATTCTGCAGGCGTAACTGTATTGTCCAGCTGCATAGGTGTCACGAATTTCACCACTTCTGTCTTAAGAAGCATTAAGTTGGCTTTGGAGAAATTTTTTACCATGGTTGCCTTAATGGGGGGGGTGGGGTGGGGTGGGATGTGGATATCTAGGGTGATTAGCTTATGGTCGGATCGGACCAACAAGGAGTTGTCTTCAGGTGTGGAACACTGGTCACTCATGTTGGTAATGACTAGGTCTAGAATATTCTTTCCCCTGGTGGGCGTGTGGATAAGTTGATCCAGGGCATTGGAATTTATGAATTCCAGAAAGCATTGAGCGAAGGAGTTGGTACATGAGTAGTTTTCCCAGTTAATGGTGGGATAGTTTAAATCGCCCATTATTAGGGTGTTTGCTTGAGCCCTAATATTTTCCAGTATATCAAGAAAAGACGAGTAGGAATCCTGGGGCATGGTGGGGGATCTGTAGCAAGTTACAATTTGGATTGCAGTTTTGCCCAGAGTTAGTTGCACTTGGATAACCTCGGATGCATTATGCTGAGCAACTAGGCTGGAGGTGTGGATATCCTTAATGAATATGGACACACCTCCGCCTTTGGTGTTTCATGTTGGTATGTTTTTATTATTTATTATTAAATATTTTTAAACCATTCAACTGTGGCTGTTTTGTGTAGAGATAATGTAAGCTCTTAGAATACATTGCATGTATTTGGTGGTACTGTCCAAGCCACTCCGATAGTCTTGCTGCTCAGTCACACTTGCTATTTGAATAACAGTAACATTACACAGTGAAATTGGTCACCCTTTGGGAAGGGCCTTATAGTAGCTGATATTAGTGGTTGGTGGCAGTCGGTACTACCTTATAGTCTGGGCAGAAAGGGGGCAGAGCTGGAAAACTTGTGCCAGCCTTCCCCAGGAGTCTCTGTGTGTTTGCATATAAATCAAATCTTAACGTGTGTGTGTGTGTGTGTGTGTGTGTGTGTGTGTGTGTGTGTGTGTGTGTGTGTGTGTGTGTGTGTGTGTGTGTGTGTGTGTGTCTCTGTGTTAGCTGTTTGGGCAGGGACACGAAGCACTGGTTGGACAGAGAGGGTGCTGGAGGTTTTAGCTTGACCACTGGGCTGAAATCTTGACCCTATAGCTATGCCAGTGGAGAGTCTTATTGGGGATCTGGAGAGAAAGGGAGAAACCAGACCCAGACTGACTGTGATCTCTGTGTGCTCTTAAGGGAAATTGTACTTTACTGTGGGTGTACTTGTTATCCCCCCAATGTGCATGCCCCTCGTGATGAGGATTGAGGATCCTTGATTACTGGGCCAGTGCATGGGCACCAGATATTAATTGTTTGGCTGTGGTGGAATATACACATCAAATATCAATTGTCTGATAGTGGTGAGTTAGCTACATCACATACTAAATGGCTTGTAGTGGTGTGGATAATGAATTCCTGTAGCTTGCATACAGTGATCACTGAAGGCGTTTTTCTACTCCAAATGAGCTACACAGTGAATATTCAGAGTTCAGATTACAATTGTTTTATTTCTTTTGTTAGCTTAGTTAGTCAGTGAGAGCAGGCAAGCATGTCAGCAGAAGAGTACGGTAAGCTGACAAGGAGTCTGTTAGCTGAGATGTGCCAGGCTAAAGGACTGGTGCATGGAAACCTGACTAAAGCAGACATGATTGCAGCTTTGGTTACAGCTGCATCATAGAATAGCAACCAGGAGGATGATCAGACTGGCCGTGGAGATGTAAAACACTCAGAGAAGGGACAGCTCACCCTTTCTGCAGAGGACTTAAAAATCCATATGGAGCTAAAGAGAATTGAGTTGGAGGCCAGGCATTTGGAAACAGAAGCAGTAGAGAGACTGAGATGTCTACAGGTTGAGGAGAATGATAAACTGCTACCTCTGGATTCTCAGAGAAGGTGACGGAGAGGCAGAGGCAGCACGAAAAGGAGATGCTGACTTCTCAGCAGAGTCATCGAGGTAATGGGGAAGGGAGCAACTGGACCCCAGAAGCACAAAATGTCAGTAAATTTCTTCCACAGTTTACAGAGGGGATAATTTTGATTTTTAAATTCATATGTTTGAGAGGGTATATAAACAGTATGTTGTTGACCAAAGGCTCTGGGTACGGTTCCTGACCCCCTTACTCCATGGTAAAGCTGTAACTGTGCTGTCTAAACTATCTGATTGTGAATTTTTTGATTATACTGCTGTTAAGAATTGTTGCTAGAATTTGTTAAGCTAACACCTGAAGCTTATAGGAAAAAGTTTTGTAAGCATAGATGTAAGGCAGATGAAAGTGTGTGTGTGTGAATATTGTCATAGGTGGGTGAGTGGATGTCAGGTCACCACTTTTGAAGGGCTGGCAGACCGTTTGGTGAGGGAGCAAGCCCTTAGCACTTTGCCTGAGGACATGAGGATCTGGTTAGCTGACAGACAATGTGCTACTTCAGATGAGTTGGGGAAGAAGAGATACATATACCTAGCAAGCAGGGCATCACTGCACAGGAAAGAGACACCCAGTGCTGTTCATGGATCTAAAGGAACCCATGGTGGGTAGCCCAGATTGCCACAACAGTATCTGCCAGTAGCAGGGGAAAACACTTGTCCAGGTGCACATCCAGGACCTAGGGTTAAATGTTTTGAATGCAGCCAGTGGGGCCATGTGACATATAGATCTCCACGGAAGCAAGGTGGGGAATAAAAGGTGAGGGAGACAGTAATTGGGAAGGACAAAATGCCAACAGTAGGTTGTCTTAAGACAAAAAGTGTACCAAACTACCACCAGAGGTTATATCCTATCGTAGTGAATGGCAAAGAGGCCATTGCTAAGAGAGACACAGCCTCTGATATAAACATTGTGAAAACTGCAATGGTTACAGAAGAGGACTACTTGCCTGGGCAGTCTACTTGAGTCAGAGCTTTAGGAGGGACCCCATTCCACATATCGTTGGCTAGGGTTCAGCTTGACTTGGACGGTGGAAAAGGAAGCCAGCAAGTAGGTATGGTTGAGGATATCCCTGCATATGTCCTGATATGGAATGATGTTATTAATGTAGTACCATTTGCTCATGCAGTTACAAGCAGTCAGGCTTTGAGACAAGCATATGGGTCTGGTAGCTTGGGAGATACCCAGTCAGACTGCATACTTGCAGCCAGGACTGGTGAGGTGGTTAGTTCAGGGAGGGAGCTACTCTGTAGCAGTGAGACTGGAGGTGAGTTACAGCTGCTTGGGGATACTGATGGTCCTTTGGAAAGAGTTACTGCAAGGGCAGAGGTGAGTAGTAGTACCCAGGCTAACAGTGAGGCACCACTGTCAGAAGATGCCAGACCTGCTGGGGAAGGGGAGCTGGGAAGGGTTACAAAGAGAGAGCTGAGACAGGCTCAGCTCTCAGACCCTACATTACAAGGCCTGAGGCAGGTACCTAGTGAGGCACCTGATTCTCAAGGAAAGGGGGATTCTGTATACTGGGACAAAGGGTTACAGTATAAAGAGTGGACCACTGAGGGAGGGCTAGAAGGTGAGAGAACACAGCAGTTGGTAGTACCTAGAGTCTACTGTCTGGCACTTCTAGCCGTAGCCCATGAAATTCCCTTACCAGGTCATATGGCCATAAAACATACAAAGAGATGTATTATGCAGTACTTCTATGGAGTTTCCAGAGATGTAACAGGGTTCTGCAGGACCTGTGAGTAGTGCAAAAAGGTAGACATTGCAGGAGACAAGATGAGAGCTCCTTTCATGCCTTTGCCTGTGATTTAAGAGCCATTTCAGAGACTAGCTATGGAATTTGTAGTTCCTCAACTTCCACAGGGAAAACGTATATCCCAGTGGTAGAAGATTATGCTACAAGATACCCTGAAGCAGTGGCTTTGTCCTCCATTGAGGCAGAAAAGGTGGCAAATGCTTTGTTAGAAATTTTCAGCAGGGTAGGTTTCCCAAAAGAAATACTGACTGACAGAGGTGGCAATTTCATGTCAGACCTGCTGACTTGTCTGTGGAAGTACTGTGGGGTGTAGCACCTGAAGACCACCCTCTACCATCCACAGACTAATGATCTTGTTGAGAGGTTAAATTCTACAATCAAGTCCATGCTACGAGCATTTGCAGACCAGTTTAAGAGGGAGTGGGGCAAATATTTGCCCCATCTGTTGTTTAATAGAATTTTGTAGATATTTCTATGTCATTGTAAATATTAATATAATCCAAAGGCTTGGTTTACAAATGTAACAACAACTATATGTTATGATTAAACTATATGTTGTACTGAGCTTCAGAAATGTAACCACAGTTCACCCTGCTGGAAGAAAGCTGTTAAGTAAAGAATTACAACTGTGTTTGATCTCAAGCTCGGAGTAGGATGTCTGGAATGGAAATTCTTTCTATTGTCTTAACTTAAGAGATAATTACTAAGGTTTTACATGTTTAAAGTGTCTTTTATTGATGTGGTTTCCTGGCAGCTGCAAGATCAAAGAGATTTTAAAATTTTGAGTTTCTGTTAGACTGGGAACTAAAGAAGTGATAAAAATGATGTAATGTAAAATGACTCAGCAGTACTGGGTATCATCAATTTAAGACTTTCTCAGAGAGAAAGACTGAGCATTTTGTTTCTTGATCTAGATCTGACAACTCAAAGGCACTTGCTTTGCTCTGTAAGTAAAGTTAGATAGGGATTTTGCCAGATTAGTCTACCTGTTTTCTTTATGTCAGAATATCCTATAATATTGTTTTAATGTTCCTATGATTTCTGAACTCTTGGTTAGCACTGTGTTGAATTGAGGAGTATTGTCTTGTGCTTTTATTAGTTATTACTAAATATTTTTAAACCATTCAACTGTGGCTGTTTTATGTAGAGATATTTTAAGCTCTTAGAGCACATTGCATGTATTTGAAGATACTCTCCAAGCCACTACAATACTCTTGCTCCTCAGTCAAACTTACTATTTGGATAACAGTAACATTACATAGTGAAATTGGTCACCTTTTGGGAAGGGCCTTATAGTAGCTGATATTAGTGGTTGGAGGCAGTTGGTACTACCTTATAGGCTGGGCAGAAAGGGGACAGCTGGAGAACCTGTGCCAGCCTTCGCCAGGAGTGTCTGTGTATTTGTATATAAATCAAATCTTAAAGTGTGTGTGTGTCAGCTACTTGGGCAGTGACACGAAGCACTGATTGGACAGAGAGGGTGCTGGAGGTTTTAGCTTGACCACTAGGCTGAGAATTGGACCCTATAGCTGTGCCAGTGGGGAGTCTTTTGGGGATCTGGAGAGAAAGGGAGAAGCCAACCTCAGATGGACTGTAATCTCTGTGTGCTCTTAAGGGAAATTGTACTTTACTGTGTGTACTTGTTATCCTTCCCAATGTGCATGCCCCTCACTGGTGTTAAATTGTACTTTACTGTGTGTGTACTTGTTATCCTTCCCAATGTGCACGCCCCTCACTGGTGTTAAATTGTACTTTACTGTGTGTGTACTTGTTATCCCTCCCAATGTGCACACCCCTCACTGGTGTTAAATTGTACTTTACTGTGTGTGTACTTGTTATCCTTCCCAATGTGCAAGCCCCTCACTGGTGTTAAATTGTACTTTACTGTGTGTGTACTTGTTATCCTTCCCAATGTGCACGCCCCTCACTGGTGTTAAATTGTACTTTACTGTGTGTGTACTTGTTATCCTTCCCAATGTGCACGCCCCTCACTGGTGTTAAATTGTACTTTACTGTGTGTGTACTTGTTATCCCCCAATGTGCACGCCCCTCACTGGTGTTAAATTGTACTTTACTGTGTGTGTACTTGTTATCCTTCCCAATGTGCACACCCCTCACTGGTGTTAAATTGTACTTTACTGTGTGTGTACTTGTTATCCTTCCCAATGTGCATGCCCCTCACTGGTGTTAAATTGTACTTTACTGTGTGTGTACTTGTTATCCTTCCCAATGTGCACGCCCCTCACTGGTGTTAAATTGTACTTTACTGTGTGTGTACTTGTTATCCTTCCCAATGTGCACGCCCCTCACTGGTGTTAAATTGTACTTTCCTGTGTGTGTACTTGTTATCCTTCCCAATGTGCACACCCCTCACTGGTGTTAAATTGTACTTTGTGTGTGTGTACTTGTTATCCTTCCCAATGTGCACGCCTCTCACTGGTGTTAAATTGTACTTTACTGTGTGTACTTGTTATCCTTCCCAATGTGCACGCCCCTCACTGGTGTTAAATTGTACTTTACTGTGTGTGCACTTGTTATCCTTCCCAATGTGCACGCCCCTCACTGGTGTTAAATTGTACTTTACTGTGTGTGTACTTGTTATCCTTCCCAGTGTGCACACCCCTCACTGGTGTTAAATTGTACTTTACTGTGGGTGTACTTGTTATCCTTCCCAATGTGCACGCCCCTCACTGGTGTTAAATTGTACTTTACAGTGTGTGTACTTGTTATCCTTCCCAATGTGCACGCCTCTCACTGGTGTTAAATTGTACTTTACTGTGTGTATACTTGTTATCCTTCCCAATGTGCACGCCCCTCACTGGTGTTAAATTGTACTTTACTGTGTGTGTACTTGTTATCCTTCCCAATGTGCACGCCCTCACTGGTGTTAAATTGTACTTTACTGTGTGTGTACTTGTTATCCTTCCCAATGTGCACGCCCCTCACTGGTGTTAAATTGTACTTTACTGTGGGTGTACTTGTTATCCTTCCCAATGTGCACGCCCCTCACTGGTGTTAAATTGTACTTTACTATGTGTGTACTTGTTATCCCCCCAATGTGCACGCCCCTCACTGGTGCTAGTGGTGATGACTGAGACTCCTTCATTACTGGGCCAGTGCGCAGATGTGACAGCATAAATAGCTTTGTAGCTTCTCCTCACACTGTTGTAACAGATACCTATGCTTAGTTATACACCAATGCTTTATGCAAGCATCTGTACAATAGTATTGACTTTGTCATACCTGATAGAACCAAAGCAAGATCTTCATGGAAAAACAAACCTGCCTGTTGGACAACTGTCATTATTAGGCTGTAGAATAGGAGAAAGGAATTGCTGTCTAAGTGTAGGAAGGAAAGGTCACAAAACTGGAAACACTCCCTCCTCAACTTGATAAAGCTAATAAGACTCCTAGTGAAGTCCTCCAAAGCTAACTACGAATCCAGATTAACTTCCCTAACTGAGGATAACCACAAGACAGTCTTTTGTTACATTGTAACCTCAAAGGTAAGGGTCAGATTTTCCCTGAGCTCGTACTTAATGGTACTACATCTATAGAACTTGTGGATATAGCAAAGCTACTGGCTGACAGGTTCAGTGAAAACTTCACTCCCCAATCCCCACCCTGTATACCCCAAAGCATCCCTAACACCTGTCCCCTGCCTAGTATCTCTGAGGAGCAGGTCTTAAATGCCCTCTCCAAGACCAAAACACAGCCTCTACGTGACCAGACAACATCCCTGGCTGTGTTCTACATGGATTAAAACAGGAATTAACATCACTATTGAGCATGCTTTTCAATCACAGGCTAAGCACTGGCTTCATCCCAGCAGAATGGAAAACAGCTACCGCCATCCCTTTGCACAAATGCGGTGAATCCATGGACCCTGGGAATTTTAGACCTATTAGACTGAACAGCCTTATCTGCAAGGCCATGAAACAAATCATCATGGACCTTATTAATAAAGATACAGGAAATCTCCATATGCTCGACCTCACCCAGTTGGCTTTGTCTAGGGGAGATCATGCATATTAACTTGGTGGACTTCTTTGAGACAGTTACCAAAGCCCTAGATGAGAGCATATCTATGCATACGGCCTAGCTAGACTTAACCAAGTCCTTTGACAAAACCCCCCACTCAGGGATTATTGAGAAGCTCACTCAGTTGAGTATCAATCCATATATTGGCAGGTGGGTTGCAAACTGGCTCAGTGATAGAACTCATACAGTCAAAATAGGGAACTCTACCTCCTCCAGCAGACGCGTATTGAGTGGTGTTCCACAGGGACCAGTTCTGGGACCCATACTGTTCGCAATCTACCGCTCTGAAGTACAGGTTAAAACTAAATGACTGTGGCTGACAAAGTTTGCTGATTGCAAACTGGGAACAATCATCGTAATCCCTAGCCATGTCAACATCCTGCAAGAAGGTCTTAGGCAGACTAATGACTTGTGCTAAAGCCAATATCTTAAACTTAATGCAAAAAAATGCAATAGCATCCCCTTTGGCAAGGGTGAATTTCTTGCAAACTACAACATCAATAGCAGTGCCCTAGGTACACAGTCAGTGGTGAGAGATTTGGGTACACACCCTAACAACAACCTTAACTTCAATCAACATGTCTCCACAGTGCTAAGACGGGCAATTTATAATTGCTCATCTCATAAGTAAGGGCATTGCCTCCAGAAAAAAATAAGTTTTAACCCCATGTTCTCTTCCCTCTTCAGGCCAATAATAGAGTACAACACTCCCTTTGCTATGTTCATTTCCAAACACCTACAGCAATTAGATAGACCACATAAGTTCCTTAGAAAATTCAGGGTCTTCAAGATCTGCCTTATGTGTACAGACTGAAATAATTGTCACTTTACTTTGTGTTGTACAGACTGCTGAGAGGTGACCTGTGCCTTGCATATAGAGCAATCTCTGAACCAGCTTTGATGGAAATGCGGCATATTTGCAAGTCAAATGGCACACAGGTCACTCACTGAAAATACCTTAACCTGGTATGTGACATCAATAGAGCATGCTGGAGAGACAGATTTTTCTCACAGAGGTTGCTCCACCTTTTAAACAAACATTCTATTCATGTTAAACAAAGCCTCTCTTTGGTTCTATTAAAGTGTAATTTGATGATCGGATGGGTAACCAGCAATTCACCCTGGGTTTCCACCTGTGTCTCTCTTGGACAGGGGCAATTGTTGCTGGTTTTAGTGTCGACTTGAACCAGACACCCTTGGGAGCATGGGTTGAACTTGGCTATGCTTGTAAGGGCCCTGGGGCCATTAGCCTAGTAACCTCATATGATCCTAGGATTACAGGGGCTTACTACAGAGGCCCATTTCAGTAGCAGTTTTTTTAATTTTATTTTTAAGATTTTACATCCATTCCATCTGTGCCTATGCTGCTACTAATTCTTTTAATGCTTGTGATTCCACATTATTCAAATGTGTATAGGTATTAACATAAATTTACCCAGGGAATATGTTCCATGTAAGCATTGCTTTTAGCAGTGTTACTGCTTTTGCTGTACTTGTTGACTTCATACAGAACACTAGGACAATTGAAACTCATTTACTGTTATCAGAAGTACTGAGTCTTTGTAAGGCCTACCCATGGTAAATGAAAATGCACTGCCAACGTGTGTGCGGCCATATGACACAAAGTAGAAGGTGTGGCATGTGATGTGTTTTGTACCATTTTAGAGCCATTGCTGTTTTCAACAGCTACACTTCACCAAAACCTTTGGCAAGGAATGAAATCTTCATTATTTAAATATAATACAATCTACTGGCTCAGTAAAAGGCATCAAAGTAAATACAGTTAAATAAAAACTGCATATACAACAAGTAAAACACTTGATTGCAAAGTGAGTGATTGCTTTCATCATAAGCTCTTTAGTTGTTCTTTGTGCAGGTGGGATTTTATTTTCATTTCACAGTCCATAACTAAATCATTACCCTGCTGGTGGACAAAGAGTTAACACTAAAGCATCAACTTCCTGAAGTCCAACTTCCTGAAATTCAACTTGTCGGCAATCAGAGTTCCTCAATAGGAAATCCACTGCTGGCAAGTTATCAAGTTGTTACAGAAGTGATTCTATTTTTGTTGAATTTCCTACTTCTTTGAGTTGGTGCACTGTGGCATTGGTTTATATTATTTCAGGGGGTCCAGGTAGGGTTGCCACCTTTCATCTTGGCTAAAACAGGAGTAAAGCCACACCCCTCATGTAATCAGTAACCCCGCCCACCCCCACACCCCGCCCATTTTGTGATGTCACAATAACATCACTCGGTGAGGAATGCCCTCTTTTTCCATTCCTGCTCCCTCCTTTCAGCTGATTTACTATGCTTTTCTGTAAAAAAAAAAGCATAGTAAATCAGCTGATTTACAAACTCCGATAGTCTGTTTCCTTTTTGAAACATCATACCGGAGTTTGTACAGTGTTTTCCGGACTACCGGAGAATCAATTTGATTTCTGGATAATCCAGAAAAAAAACAGAGGGGTGGCAGCCTTAGGTCCAGGAGGGCTCCCCCTGCAAAAAACAAAGTTTTTTTTGGCAGGATTTTTTTGATGGATGCAATTCAGAGATCCTGATCCTCAGTGCATTCACTTTCATCCCCTCATAGTAGAAGCTAGTTGAATTTACATGACATAGAGGAGGTAACAATTAACACAAACCTATCAAAATAATAAACAAAGGAAATACAGTTGATAGAAACTTTATAGATAGGATTCATAAGGACAAATATTTGCTTGAATATAGACATAAGTATCACTGAAGAAACAGTAGAACAACAACTTCATTTATTTATTGTTGTTTGTTGACTGGGTACTTGGGCTTGTCTATTGACCCTCTTCATATGCAGTTGAAACTTAAAAAACAGAAACTACATTAGCATCTTAACAATATCATATACAGAATAAGTAAATGGTAAAAATAAGTACATGATGATAAGATTCAGAAAGATCAAACCTGTCAGCCTGTTAGCATAAGAAATCAAAACAAAGCCAAAACTAATGGGGAGGGGCAAAGGCCCAAACAGGGATAGATTTTAAATGCTACTATTATAAACTTAGAAAGTTGCTAGAATTTTTCTTTGAAAGTTGATTGAATATTAGGCTTTCTGTTGATATGCAATTTCTGAAGTATATGAAGTCTGAAACTCAGATGTCATTATTTAATGATTTCAGTCCTCAATGATTTGTCAGAAATAAAAAACATTGAAAAAACAGTACAGACCAAATATATAAGGCAAAAATCTGTATTTCTATGAAATTCTGAATGGCTGAGAGGTATGAGTAAGATTAAGAACTAAGCAGATTGCATTTAGTGAAGAACAAAGTACGATAAAATGCAAAAATACAAGCTTATGTTTTAAGTACAGTGCAATTATACATATAATACATACATACATACATACT
Source organism: Protopterus annectens (assembly GCF_019279795.1). NCBI lineage: Eukaryota > Metazoa > Chordata > Ceratodontiformes > Protopteridae > Protopterus > Protopterus annectens. The sequence continues at coordinate 1,159,014,862 of NC_056726.1, read as the reverse complement.
GCTATATACATATGAGATATACACATATAAAATGCCACATTATGAGGATGAGAAAAGTTTGTTAAATGTATTCTGTTATCTATTGTATGAGTTGGTAAAACACAAAACCATACTGTTAGGATGACAGAATTTGCTTATCTGCTAGTGAACTTGCTTGTGTTTTTCTCAGTTGGAGTGATTAGAGGTTAGAGAGAAGAAAGCAGGAACCAAGGAAAGACAAAGTTTTAATTCTAAATGCACAGCACACATTCTATCTGAGTGTACAGTGTATGAAAGGAGATGACACATGCAATATTGCATTAGGAAAAAGTTAAACTTTTAAGGCGAGCATAACACAAAAGGTGGAGATGAGGTCTTTGACAGAGGTGTGGAGGTCCTGCTGCATAATCCTGACCACATTAGATGATCCTATAGGCTTCTCAGTGGACTTTTCACATGTTCATACTGACTTTTTCATTAAACTATAAAGTAATGCCACTGAAATGTAAACATGAAGTACAGGTTTTCAAAAATAAATATCAAATACATACAAGAATGTATCAATGTCATGCATTTAAGACGAAAGCACTGTTTACTTACCGTTTTTCCTTTTTATATGTTTGATTTATCCTGTTGCTCCATTTTTTTCTTCTCCCTGCAGGGGTCGTAAGAGCCTCCAGTATTTTTCCTATCCTCAGTGCCATACTGCTGCTCCTTGGAGGAGTTTGCATTGCCACAAGTCGATTTTACAAAACCAAACGTAACATCATCCTTGGAGCTGGAATCCTCTTTGTAGCAGCAGGTGGGTGAATTCAGAAAGAAAAACGGTCTTCAGTGAGAGGTGTGAGTCTGTACATGTACACATGAGCCTGTGCCGGTGTGCTTGTGTGTGTGTGTGTGTGTGTGTGTGTGTGTGTGTGTGTGTGTGTGTGTGTGTGTGTACATGCATACATTTATATACTTTTGTGTGTGTGTGTGTATATATCTGTGTGTATACTTTGTGTGTGTGTGTGTGTGTACACTGGTTCGGTTGTGTTCTGTTTTCTCTGGATTCCACCTCACTGTTTAGTACCTTAATATTCATACCATGCTTAGTACCTGGTCATCACAAAGCAGGATTTGTATTCCTCTAGAGTGAACCTATAACCTAATTTATGACCAATTAGTCACCTTTTGTTTTCTACTGTCCCCCCTTCACTTTTCTATTGTCCCCCCTTCACTGCAGTTCCTCTCACCACAGAACTGTTGACAATAGGGGGAAAGAAATTGTATTCTAATCACATGTTACACAGCTGTATTCATAAACTGATATTTGTTCCTCTCTGTAATGTAAAGACATCTTAATCAAGTAGATTTTCTGGTAATATCTTTCAAATACAAACTTGCACGAACACACACACACACACACACACACACACACACACACACACACACACACACACACACATGCACCAGCATACACTAACAAGCATACACGCACGCACACATACACATACACACACACGCATACACACAGTTTTCTGCAATATGTCAGCCTTATTTAGACCTATCCAATGGCTAGCATCAGCTGACAAACTTCTTTCATTTGTTTTTGTTCCTTTCACAGCTATGTAGTGATGTTATGTGGTGAATGTATAGAATGTATACTGGGCAAATCTTTACCTACTGTTTTGGGTATGAGGACTTAATGAAATGTCCCTTAAGTCCTTATCCCACACAGTAGAGAGGAAACAGTTAACTCCATAAGCTCCATTTCATTTCATCTGCTTCTTATGCTTTTAGAGAAGCCTGTGTAAGTCTTTTGCACTCACCATCCTTCTGCTGTTTTATCCACAGGACTCAGCAACATTATTGGAGTAATTGTCTACATATCTGCTAATGCAGGAGACCCTGGTACCAAAAGAGACGATGAGAAAAAGAGTCATTACTCTTATGGTTGGTCATTTTACTTTGGTGGCCTCTCTTTTATAATCGCTGAAACTATTGGAGTGTTGGCAGTGAATATCTACATTGAGAAGAACAAAGAAGCTCGTTGCAAATCGCGCACTGAGCTAATCAAGAACTCATCTGCAATTCTGCGCTTGCCCAGTTATCGTTTCCGGTACCGCAGACGATCTAGGTCTAGCTCCCGCTCTACAGAGCCATCTCAATCTCGTGATGCCTCTCCTGTTGGGATTAAACCATATGGCATGGCCCCACCTTCCACTGACATTTCGATGTACACCTTATCGCGAGATCCTTCTAAGGCTACTATCAGCAACTTATATAACTCTGAGAGGGATCATACTTTCTTGCAAGTGCACAACTGCTTCCCAAAGGATGCTGCTACTGCTGCTGGTACCACTACACCTACTGCGACTTCTGCTCCCACTTCGGTCTCTGCCAAGGAGAGTTCCAACACCAACACTCTGAACAGGAAGACAACACCAGTGTAGATAAATAACACATTCAGAAAATAAAGTAGGCAAAAATGCCTGTAAGAAAAAAAAAAAAAAACTTTGTAAAAGCCAGTTCCTTTTTCTAAAATACTGTTTTAGGGGCTCCTTACCCCTTTACCCTATGGTTTGGCCTCATCAGTCTCATTCTAAGGCAGAGTATCTGCAGTAGTGCCTCAGTCACAGCTTTGGAAGCATTGGAAAAGCTGAACAAGAATACAGGATAATGTGTTGTATCTCATATGATGATGTGTCCTCTTTCAGATGCACTGTCAGGTAAAAGGCAAGACTGAATGCTGTCAATGTCCTGAAAAGCAGCGCTGTACTATAATCCATCTCATCCTTGTGCGAATTTCACTGATTACATAATAAACTGTATCAGAAGAAAATATGACTGCTTTAGTGAACCAGGTTTAGCCACTGAAAAGCAGTTTTAAATCATTATGGCAGGTATCACTTCACTCACCTTTCAAGATGTGTTCTTCTAACTTTACTATATGTGTACGTAATCACATGGCTTGGGAAGCAGAGGCAACAGGTTTTCATCACCAGAAATTCAAACATGTATAATTGTAACTGTTAGACAATTCTTCTTTCATAAGTGAATGACAATCTTCTACAACGTTTCAATTTATTTCAGCGCCAGTTTAGTAAGTGCTGTTACACAATGCGTAGTCCTTTGAGAAGATTTCTGATGACTGAATTTAATTACTTTTTTTCTGAAATATTGTAATGCACCCTAGGTTGTCTCATATTTCAGTAAAGATGTACAAACAAACATATATTACTGCTTTTAGTTCAGTAATTTCTGTCATATCTGTTATATGGTTGCATGCATCTGGGTGCCTTACTGTATCTCAGTCTAGAGTTGTCTCTCCTAATACTGTGTTTCAGTGTAGAGTATAGCAGTGAGAAAAGTTCCCTATGCCTGGGAAAATAGAAGCTGCAGAAAACAAAAATGGCCTGTACAGTGCAAGGAGTCAGAAATAGTGGCTTCTCATCCAAAATATACACCCACAGAATTTTTTTTTGGGGGGGGGGGTAGTTAAACCATTCATTAAATGGAATATGTGACTGATAATCCCTTCCCTGTAATACAAAGATCTTATATTTTTTGTTTCTGTATTCTCTGTGCCATTCTGGCCACCATCCTTGGTGATAATTTTGCAACAAGATTATATAAGGCTTTAACTCACAGATCTGAATATTATGTTGTGTATATAACAGAATCTGAACAGCCATATTTATCTCTGCCTGCTTCAGGGTAATGGTAAACTTTAATGTACTAGATAAAGGACATGGTACATCTTATTATATTAAATATTCCTAAGGGCTATTTCACTACAAAACAGCAGATATAATGGAACTTTCTCTTTTCGTCTATGTTGTTTAATGTTTCTGGGGGAATTTAGGATGCTGCTGCTTAAGTGTCCGTTGTTACTCAGCTGAAGCTAGTTTCTTTCCTGCAGTGCTTTTCTCCCACATTCTCCTTACTTTCAGCAGATATCTGCACATTTTGGGAAAAATCAGGTTACCTGAGAATTAGAGCCAGATAGCAGCTACAGACTTTAAATGGTAATAATGACTTTTGTAAATAGATATGACACCATTTCCTTGGTGTTCTACTAGTGCATAGCAAGCCGCGTACTTTTATACAACTTTTGCAAATCTAATCCCCCACTGCTTATAATGCATTGCAGTAAAGCAAAGCCAAAGGGAGTGTGTGTCACAGTTATAGTTCTGTATGCTTTTGCATGCTGTAGTAGTATATGCTTCTTTCTAATTTATGGGGATGGTTTCTCTTGAAAGATGCTTTAACATAGAAAGGGGAGTTAAAAACATTTGGAACCATGGTGTAATTTGCACTGTACTGATCTGCTGAGTTGCATTGCTGTGCCTTTTTGCAATGCATAGTCAGACACATTCCCACAAGGGCAACATCTCATTTCAGGGAAATGTGCCTGACTATGAGTTGCTCAACTTAACAGTTCCACACTGGTCTGTTGAGTGCCTACTTGCAGATCACACAGGCACAGATTCTGCCCCTAAGACAAAAGAATTAATGGTGTCTGTTTAGTGCCTACTTGCAAACCACTCAGAGGTACAGATTCTCTTCCTGTAACAGAGACAATAAAGATCTGAAATCCTTGCAAACACAAACACACACACACACACACACACACACACACACACACACACACACACACACACACACACACACACACACACACACACACACAGCTTTGCACTGTGGTGTAAAGCAATAAAACCCTACCTGTTGGTATTTGTGGGTCTAGCAGGGTATGGGTGGCATTCACCGATAATGCTCCCTAAGGGGAGGCATGGTCCAGGTAGAGGAGTAGCCCTCAGATGAGGTCAGCAAATGTAAAAGAGGGGCAGTATCTTTGAAAAGTCATAAAAAAAGACAGCTTAAAGTTAGAAAGCATCACCCTCAGGATGCCATTAAGCTCCTTGCTCGCCCTAGCTTGAAACTGATCAGCAGCAAGATTGGAGTGCTGCACACTCAGAGAAGGACATCAAGCACTGGGACAGCTGTCAGTATCACAGAAAGGGACAACAAGAAAGACAGACAGACACACACGTAGACTCAGAGAAATACATTGAACACTGGGACAGCTGTCAGTATTACCGAAAGGGACAAACAGACAAACAGACAGACACACACACACACGTGCATGTACTCATGTTTGCATATGCAAACACAAATAACACACATGCAGTTCTAACAACAATTTATGTGCAAACCCTCACAGACCCACTAACACACTGTCCCTATCCCCTCCACATTCACACAGACAAACAGCCCCATACTGCCATATCTACATGCACCACTACTTATTTGGATTGATAACATGCACAGGTTAGAAATATTCCAATTCCACTGTGCAATTTTGTCCTGTTTTTCTGAGGTGCTTTATGACATCCTTACTGCACAAGCATTCTAATAGTGCAGCCTAACCCACTACTTATAGATATCATTAGCATACGCCATGCCCTACGGCTACCTCATATTTATATGACACTGACATTTGCTGACCTTGAGTCAGGACATGGTTGCCCACTGTGTACAAAGCACTGCATAGATTTGCATACTAAGAAACTTGTCTATGAATCATGCCCATAGTACCACACGTTTTGAGTAAAGTCACATGCAGTTTTAGAGACAGATTGCAACTTCTTTTGGGAATTTGTCAGTTGTAGTTTTGAAAGCTTAGTCTCCTCTGAATTAGTTTTGCAGCATTTGGTGTGGCAGTGTGCATATTTTGCTGAAGTCCAGTATAGTTTATGAAGTGCTGCCATAATTCTTGGCTATGTAAAGAATCCCAAATGCTGTGTAGAATAATTGTTTGTTTTGAATTGACCTTAACACTGTATGACAGAGGTGTTTGTAAGTCTGTATCCTGGCCCAGGCACTCAGAGCTTAAGGCTA
>NC_056726.1:1158883997-1159006497 GCF_019279795.1 Protopterus annectens | reverse complement strand
GTAACAGGATCTAATGGCCTTGCAGAGAAAGCATTTCTAAATATTTTCTATATTGTATTAGTTTTTGGTCAATTTTCATAATGAACTGTGAAAATGAGTGTATGCAGTAATACTTTGGGATTTTGTACATCTTAGTTTCTGAAATAAAATAATTATTGGCAGTATTGCAAGGGCTAGCTAATAAGCCCAGAGACTTGTATGTTTTAATCATCACCATTGTCATCGTCATCAGCATTCTAAATCATAACCTGAAACTGAGTACAACACGTGTCTAAACCAGAATCCCTAAGACAGCTTCATCTGTATCGCTCTGTAAGATGAGATTTTAGCAGTATGCAAAATAATAGGAAGACTTGCTATTTTATCAGGCTTTAGAGGTACATTGTGGCATGTGGTAGTTTAAGTGCCATGGGATATGTTCCCCTTTGTCATTCCATTATTTTTGTGGGCTGCTTCATAATAAAAAAAAGTAGAAACATTTTATTGAGCAAACATGAACATAATTTTACTATATCCCTTAGTGATGGCACCACGAAGATAGTATTAAGGCTGTCACCATGAAGATAGTGTTAAGGTTTTATACACAGGCCTTCTATTCATATCATCAAGTGAAAACAGTAATGAGTTTCTCTCTGGCCAAGTTAAACTCATGAATGTTGAACTTCTCAATCATGCTTTTCATACCAAAGAAATGCCAGCGGAGTGTCTAAGTGTGTCAGCAGTGATTCATTTATTTTTGCATATTTCCCTTTTCTCCATATTGGTGCATTTCTGGAGTTGTTATACATAAGAAGATGCCCTAAAAGCTGACTATTGTAGAAAAACATCATCTGCTTGTTTTAATGTAAGCAAATCTATAAGGAATAATCTGTCTGGTTAATATTTAGGTATGGGTATACCAGACGTAACTGGGCGCTCTGATTCTGCCTTCCTTCCCTCTCTCTCATGTTTGTTTGCACTGATGGCATAACAGATTTTTATGACAAAAATATGACCTCTTTCTAAACTTTTAAATTACTTTATTGCAAAATAGTAACAAAATTGAGATTAGTGATCTTTTTCTTCCTGCGCTGTGTCATTTGGAATAATCCAAAATAAGATGTCGCTCATAGCAAACATAATAATTATTCTGCTAGCATAGATTTAAGCCTGAGGCACAGATTTCTAATGGTACGTCAGCAGATTACAGAAAAACAGTACAGGCACAGATGAGATCAACTTAATCAGAATGCCAACCTGCTAAGCAGTGGGGTGTACATGTAGCTAGTACTTTTAATCATGAGAAGTCATGTGCACTGCATCACAAAGTGTGATGATTTCTGGTCAGTCTAAGAAACGAGACAAGAGGGCAGGTTCAGTTTGTGTGACTTACTTTGATGGTCGTCTTTAGCATGTGGATCATGATAATGAAATTTGGGGAAGCCAAATAGCGACTGTTTGATAAGACATTGCTTGGGCCTAAGCTGCTGTGTCATAGGTTCACAGGCTTATAGATAAGTGCAAGGCTAGGACAATTCCATTTTGGTATTTATTTGTTTGATTATTTATTATGTTAGTTAGTTAGTTTAGTTAGTTAGTTAGTTAGTTAGTTAGTTAGTTAGTTAGTTAGTTAGTTAGTTAGTTAGTTAGTTAGTTAGCAAGTTAGTTAGCCCATTAGTTTTGCTTTTTCAGGTAAATAAACTGGTCCTAAAAACTGGCCAACCCTGGCTAAATGGCAACCATAAAATAATGTACATATAGACAAATGCAAATAGCATAAATACAAAGTAGTGTAATGGGTAGATAAGTAGTTAGTAGCTCAGTGTTGCTTTTATCCTTCACAAGTATATATTGCCTAATAAATATGGCCATTCATGAGAAACAGAGCAGACAAAAAATGAAGAGGACGGTGAAGATAATGATAGTGATAGTTTATGATGCTAATGAAGCTGGAGATGATTATGATGATGATGGTGATTATCCCTCCATCTGTTCTCTAATAAAACAATTTTTTTCATATAGCAAAAACATATCAGCTGTCATGGAATAAGTTCCTGAGTTGCAACCAAATGGCAAAGCCACTACTGGTCCTGTAAGCAACATAAATTTAGTATAGAGTATTTTCAGATGTGGCTTTACTGGGATCCCTAGGACAGCTATACTTGTATCTATCTGCAAGGTGAGATTTTAGTGGTTTCTGAAATACTGAATGACATTTACTGATTATGCACACTTTATGACAAGCCATTCTTGGTGTTACAATTAACTTTGCTAAATGTTTTGTATGTGACAGCTAAGGTAAATGGAGATCTTTCCAAATGAAAGTTTTCCTGACTTCTTATATTGTAAGTGTAATTTCTAATAAAAATATTTTAAAGCTGAAGGCAACAGCTATTATTCCTCAACTTGAAGATGAAGTTACAGAGCAACTGCCCTTACCTCCACTGGTATTCACTTAGTTTTCTGCAAGATTATTCAGTAATGTCACTGGTTATGATCCTATAAATTCTGCTATCTGCATTGCATAGCATAGCTGTATTGTGAGGAGGATGGAGTACTATAAAGACAATGTATATTCCATTCTTAGTTGTAGTTCATTTAGTGCAATTGCATATCTAGCTAGTAAGAATAAAATATGAAATATTTTCTATAACACTTTCAGTTGCTGTTTGGACTACATTAATGCCTGGATACTTTTGAATGAGTCTTATCCAAATTACCAATTATGTGGTATTACCTATGTTTTATGAGTCTCAAGTTAGTCTGAAAGCATGGATGTTCCTTCCATGGTAGTTTAACCGCAATCTCTTTCCATGAAGATTTTGGAAGTGTTGGGAAGAGATAAGTTTCCTCTCACTTAACATGCAAAGCCAATTATGAACATTTCTTTCACTTGGTCTGTGAAACGTTTTAGTTTGTAAACTGTTACAGGCATCTTTGTGAACTAAACCTTAGTTATTCAACAATCAAAGCATAGGTTTTGACTATTACAATGCTCTCAACCAGGAGAGTTAAATATTTTTGTCCAGAACAGACACATTAAACAATTCTTAAAGAGGAACCTTGATCCATAACCTCTGATGAAGAAATAATCTTCACATTTATACTCAAATGTTGTAATCAGCATTCTGTTGCTTTGGTCTGAATATTCAGCAGACATCCAGGCTGTTGCAAATCAGACACTTATTTAGTTTTCTAAAGTGAACAGTTCTCTCCCCAGTGCAATTCCAATTTCCTTCCAAAAGATTGACTCTGATCTGTTGTTCAGCATGTCTGCCATCTTCAACTATTTTTTCTCAGAAGTTGACAAATGTAGAAGAATGCATCCTCATTCTCTGCAAGTTCACTGCTGGGGTATTCCTGACCCCTCTGAGTCCATTAAAGTTGGAGGATGGATAATTTCTTCACACATATTGGCCCTTGAAAGAAAAGTTTAATATTTTTACAGTATCAGAGCCATAACAAGGGTAGAATAACAGGAAAGCAGCTTCCCCGGGTTCAAGCTGTTATGGAGTGCAGTTAAACACTGCTGATTTGGGATGGTGCACTAATGGCTTTTTTAGCATTACCATGCTGATGGTCACTGATATTTATTCATTTACACAGCCATGGCCATGCTGATATTCACTGATATTTATTCATTTACACAGCCATGGCCATGCTGATATTCACTGATATTTATTCATTTACACAGCCATGGCCATGCTGATATTCACTGATATTTATTCATTTACACAGCCATGGCCATGCTGATATTCACTGATATTTATTCATTACCACAGCCATGGCCATGCTGATATTCACTGATATTTATTCATTTACACAGCCATGGCCATGCTGATAGTCACTGATATTTATTCATTACCACAGCCATGGCTATGCTGATATTCACTGATATTTATTCATTTACACAGCCATGGCCATGCTGATAGTCACTGATATTTATTCATTACCACAGCCATGGCCATGCTGATATTCAATGATATTTATTCATTTACACAGCCATGGCCATGCTGATAGTCACTGATATTTATTAATTTACACAGCCATGGCCATGCTGATAGTCACTGATATTTATTCATTACCACAGCCATGGCCATGCTGATATTCACTGATATTTATTCATTTACACAGCCATGGCCATGCTGATATTCACTGATATTTATTCATTTACACAGCCATGCCATGCTGATATTCACTGATATTTATTCATTTACACAGCCATGGCCATGCTGATATTCACTGATATTTATTCATTACCACAGCCATGTCCATGCTGATATTCACTGATATTTATTCCTTACCACAGCCATGGCCATGCTGATATTCACTGGTATTTATTCATTTACACAGCCATGGCCATGCTGATATTCACTGATATTTATTCATTTACACAGCCATGGCCATGCTGATATTCAATGATATTTATTCATTTACACAGCCATGGCCATGTTGATAGTCACTGATATTTATTAATTTACACAGCCATGGCCATGCTGATAGTCACTGATATTTATTCATTACCACAGCCATGGCCATGCTGATATTCACTGATATTTATTCATTTACACAGCCATGGCCATGTTGATATTCACTGATATTTATTCATTTACACAGCCATGGCCATGCTGATAGTCACTGATATTTATTCATTTACACAGCCATGGCCATGCTGATATTCACTGATATTTATTCGTTAGCACAGCCATGTCCATGCTGATATTCACTGATATTTATTCATTACCACAGCCATGGCCATGCTGATATTCACTGGTATTTATTCATTTACACAGCCATGGCCATGCTGATAGTCACTGATATTTATTAATTTACACAGCCATGGCCATGCTGATAGTCACTGATATTTATTCATTACCACAGCCATGGCCATGCTGATATTCACTGGTATTTATTCATTTACACAGCCATGGCCATGCTGATAGTCACTGATATTTATTAATTTACACAGCCATGGCCATGCTGATAGTCACTGATATTTATTCATTACCACAGCCATGGCCATGCTGATATTCACTGATATTTATTCATTTACACAGCCATGGCCATGCTGATATTCACTGGTATTTATTCATTTACACAGCCATGGCCATGCTGATAGTCACTGATATTTATTAATTTACACAGCCATGGCCATGCTGATAGTCACTGATATTTATTCATTACCACAGCCATGGCCATGCTGATATTCACTGATATTTATTCATTTACACAGCCATGGCCATGCTGATATTCACTGATATTTATTCATTTACAGTGCCATGGCCATGTTGATATTCACTGATATTTATTCATTACCACAGCCATGGCCATGCTGATATTCACTGATATTTATTCATTTACACAGCCATGTCCATGCTGATATTCACTGATATTTATTCATTTACACAGCCATGTCCATGTTGATATTCACTGATATTTATTCATTTACACAGCCATGGCCATGCTGATATTCAATGATATTTATTCATTTACACAGCCATGGCCATGCTGATATTCACTGATATTTATTCATTTACACAGCCATGGCCATGCTGATATTCACTGATATTTATTCATTTACACAGCCATGGCCATGCTGATAGTCACTGATATTTATTCATTTACACAGCCATGGTCATGCTGATATTCACTCATATTTATTCATTTACACAGCCATGTCCATGCTGATATTCACTCATATTTATTCATTTGCACAGCCATGGCTGTGTAAATGGATGAATGAATCTGTGTGTCAGTCCTCTGAATGTGCAGCAGTATTGAAGTAGAGAAGTCAGATAGTTTTGCTCAAGTAATAGAAAGCACATAAAATTACTTATCCGGTAATGCACCATGTTAAGCAAGTGGATTAAAGACTCCTGCAGCAATATACAGACCTGACCTTATGTCAAGTAGACCTGACCTTATGTCAAGTAGACCTGACCTTATGTCAAGTCAAATAGGTATTTGGAAGAGGAAAGCAATGAAATTAAAATGAACCTGTAATTGGTGTCAGGCTTTAGGCAGTAATTAAGGGAAACAGGTAAGTACTGTTAGTGATAGAAAAGTAGTGAATGATCAATGACAGTTCATTAATATATCAGGTTCACTACTGAATTCATCATTACTAACTTGTCTATAACAGGCTTAGTTAACTAAGTTAAGTTACATAGTATGTTTTCTTATTTTCTTCAGGGTGCAGTCATTTTTTAAAGAGTTGTAAAAAACGGATACCACTAGGGCGCATGCAGCACTTGTCTCTGGTGCACTGATGCCCATGACATGGGGGGGGTATATGCTTTCCAAGTATGGGAGCTCTAAGCTGTAGATTTTAAATAAGAGCCAGACAAAAAGCTATAGAATAAATACACAAGGATGATTCATAGGTTTATTGGTTCATAAACCCTGGGGCCTATATAAGCCTAGCCAAAAAGGTTCCCTGGCTTTCGCCACCCAAGTAAATTATTTTTCTGCGCCCCTGTCAAGCAGTGCCACAGAAGTAATCCCTGGTGTGAATTTTCTGCTTCCCATACAGTCATCAAGATTTTTCTTAAAGAGAGCCAATGAGGAGCTTTGCTTTACATGAATGGGTAGTTTGTTCCAGAGTATGGGAAGTCTCTGGGACAGGAATCTATCCCTTCAGCATGTTCTGTTTATTTTGATGACAAGGTTTAGGTCCCTGGTGCATGTGGTTCAGAAAGACTGGGATTTCTTTAAGTGTAGCATGTCCAGCACCTCTGGGTTTCACATAGCTTTGTATGTTAGGCAGAGATCGTCTCTGAGTAGGCAATATGCGACAGAGCAGAGCTGGAGTTTTTGAGACGGTCTGCATATGGCATCTGTTTGAGGCTGGTAATCCTCTTAGTGAGGTATTTCTGTGGCCTTTCCAATTGTTGTGGGTGTCTTTTGAGATACATGCCAAATGGGGCATTGTACTCTATAATGAGTCTGATGAGGGATGAGTAGAGGAACAATGACCTCCTTTTATCTAGAAGAGAACCCTTTTGTAATGAGGTATGCCACGTAGAAGGATTTCCTGACTTCTCTGGTGACGTGGTTATCAAAGGAGAGACTACTGTCCACCTGTGTTCCGAGGTCCCTTATCACACTTTCAGTATTTAATGAGATACCACCTATGTGGTAGATCATGGGTACCGAGTTTTTCCCAAAGGGGATGACATTGCACTTCTTGGCATTGAGCTTGAGGCCATGACTTTGACACCAAGCATCTGTCTCTGTGAGGCAGATACACAAGTAAGCAGCCACTAGTAAGCGTTCTGTTGAAAAACGTCTATTATATTTAGTACTTTGATAGTAATTTTTCCTATCATTGCTTTGATAATCTAGGATATAGTAAAATTTATGTATATGATGCTGATTACACATTTTTGGTTTTTGACAATCTGTAGGTTTGCATACTGACGTTTATAAGTGCCTTTTGCCACAATTCCAGTGAGTTAATGTAACAGTTTTTATTTCTTTGCTTACAGATATCTTTTTCTGGGTTGTCAGAAACTATTGGCATAATGGTCTTTTGAGCAGAAATATTGTGTGTGTGCCTTGGGGTGGGTAAAATGAAAAAGGGGATGTATGAGATTTTTTTGAAACCTTTAACATGGTAAGAATCCTCCCCATGGTGAGAGCCTCGCCAAATGCTTTGTGTGCCTAAAAGGCCACCCTGCAAAGTTCAAACACCATAAACATTACTGTAAGGCTAGTTGCCATATAAAACTAAATGTGGTTGTAGATGGTTGCTTCATGGCATTGGTTGTATAGCAATTTCCCAAATATGATGCATGGTTGCAGTAAATTACTGCTACCTTTATACAACTTACAGTATTTGTAATATATAAATTCTGGAACTTCTTCATGGAATGGGTATGATTCTAATATACAGATTTAGTTTGCAGTGAGGTATAACCAAATATTAAAAAGAGCAATGAAAGAATGTTGTGAAAATGTTTATGACATTTAATAACTCCTTCAATCCTAAGACTCAATGTAAAGTGACATATTGTAAAGAACAGTGGTGACTCATTGTGTCTGATTGCTGATGTTTTTGGTGGTTGTACTATCAAGCAGCTATGATTTATTAGATACATTGTGTAGTTTAGCATATCGAGTATGTTTCCCACATACTGTTATTCTTCTATGTGGGGTTACCACAGTTCTTAAGTGAACAGAGGGGACCAAGGCTAAATATCTCATCTGGAAAAGACAGGATGGTAATATATTTTACACTGTGGTAAGTGTACTGTTTACAATAAAAGTCAAGTATGTGACCTCTCTATAACAAGGCTAAATGTTTATATCAAAATTACAGTCATCAATAAACTCCTAAATTATACTCTTATAATTGAAGTATTAATTACAATTGCTTTTAAATTAATTGAATAATTAATTGCTCGGTTGATTTTTTAACTCATTTAGCCACTATATAGAGAACACTGAGGGAAGAAAGATTCAGATTGCAATAGTAGTACAGCCCAGCCATAACCAAACTGAAATTTGTAGACAAAATGTACCTTAGGATTAGTTTTGTCCATGTCTTAGTCATTTTTGTAGGAAAAAGACTTTGTAAGTTGATGTATGACAATAAAAGACCGCTGTCTTCATATCTTTATGAACACTATCTCCATATTTAGTAAATTAATGTAATAAAAATAAATGAAAACAGATATCATTAGACATCAAGTTCTTCAGTATGTGTATATTAATGTGCCACTAAATGTAGAGATGCTAGATAAGGGTTGTTAGCCATTTTTGACACGAGTCTAAAATTATAACTTCCTGGGTTGCAAGATGTATAAATATAAGGTATTATGGTAGAGGTTTTTTTTTTTAAACTTTGGATATACTTTAAATTCGCAAGCTAAATTTTGTTATGGGTAGTAAATGTTTTCAAGTTTGTCAGTAGAGTAAAAAGAAAGTATGTCTATCGTACCACTAAAAAACATGCTTGCCCTATAGGTCCACAGTAGAGTGCCAAGTATAAGATGCTTGAGAGATGCTCTTTTATACTAGTAATAGGCTGGCTTTCCAATGAGGCTAAACCTAAGGAAAAGCTGAATTTTGTACTCAGATCAGGAAGCAAGATTCTCTTTGTACAAGAGTGATGCATTTGTATGTTGAAGAATCCTGTCTCTACAGTAGGTACAAACTAAAACTGCAAATAAAGATGACAGGAATAAAGCAGGGAAATGTGAGGACATGGATTTTAAGTGTCACAGTTTAGATATAACACCAGTCTTACATTTTACCTCTGAGTTAATTTTCCTTCTCCTCCTGTACTTCATGAATTTCTTCATGAGGGTATACCTGTTAAGAATAAATACATTGCAAAGCAAGGGAGCTAAGTGCACATAAAGATTCAGTGATTCTGTAGATATGGGGGTCTAGTATCTCAAGACCTTTTTCTTTCAACACAGTGTCAGTGGTACAACAGACAGCATACTCACCTTTGGTAAAGAAGGCTGTGGGTTCTATTCCAACACATGGTAGGTCAATTGCTGATACTACAGTGTAGCAAAAAGGGAGTGCTGCACTGCTGAGTGTGTTGTCCTTTGGATGAGACATTAAACTGAAGTCCCATGATAGCACATGTGGATATAAAAGATTCCATTGCACTTATTGAAAATAATAGGGGTCCTTTATTTATATACATGTGAGTGCGTATGTATATATATATATATATATATATATATATATATATATGGCTCTACTGCAGTTTATCGAAGTTTCAAAACTTCGAAGACCCTATGATAGAAATTTTGAAACTTTGAACGCTTTGCATTGAGATAGCCATACAGTGCAGAACTCCAGATTTGCCAGTTTTCTTCATTGTAGTGTGATCTCGGAATTAGTATAGTTATGTAGAAGGAGGTGTGGGTGGTGCAGGGGGGCTTGTAAGTATAATGTGTTTTGTTTACTTTTTGTGTTTTTTTTATTTTTATTTTGAAGATTCAAAACTTCGATCATATGGTCTCGGCCATATGATCTTCGAAGTAGATATATATATATATATATATATATATATATATATATATATATATATATATATCTATATAAACAAATTTTTACATTCATAAATAATTTTCATTTTCAAATTTTACATGTCAAAACTTACCATTTCTATATTTTTAAATCAACCCCCACTCCTTTTTCCATAGCCATAATCTAATTTTCTTTACTATTATTGACAATATCCATTTTCCATTAAACATGATTTCATTAATCATTAATTGATTCATTCATTCCATATTACCCAAACTGCATAAAATATTTTCTTATCTAAATCTGTTTTCACATTTTATTCATAATATCAATATTCAATCATGTCCATGTTTATCTTCATAATTTTTGATATTGTCAAAACAGTTTCTACATGTATGTTATTCCACAGCTTTTTATCTGTCTCACATTTAAAAGAAAAACATGTTCTGTTGTTTCTTCTTCTCCACAATACATATTCTTTCACTTTTCTTTTTATAAGACATATTTGCCTTAATGGGTAATTTCTTTATTCCCACCCCCCCCCCCAGTAAAAATCTTGGCATTAAACTTAATATCTGTACCACTTGTTTCTTTCTTTAGTTGCTTTAATCTTTCCTTCTGGAACATTTTCCCATGGATTAATACAATAGTCTTTCCTTGTAATATTATCATACCATATATTTCTGTCTTCTACTATTTCATTAATCTTTATTTTCCATATTCTTATCTTTTTATGATAATTCTCTATTTCTTCATTAACCATTATTTTGTTCTTTTATTTCTTATATCTTTCCCAAAGTCCTTATGCTTATACTTTAACACATTTGTCATTAATTTATCATTCTTTTCATTTAAACATTTCAATACCTTATATAAATTTAATGAGGCAGCATAAACTATTAGATTTATCATACCTTCTCCTCATTCCTTATTCATGTGTAAAACAACCCTATTAACAGGATTTAATCCCGCCTCACAGTTAGACGTTGCCCGTTCGATTCTCAGTTAGAGCGTCTTCTGTGTGATGACATGCATGAATGGGCGTTCCTTCGTTGAAGGTTGTGTGTTCGGCCCGGCAAGCCAGCACGTAAAACTCTACTGCCAATCATTAGCGGACCGGAGTTCTGCTGTGGCGACCCCTAACCGGGAAAAAGCCAAAAGACACAAACAAACAAACCCATATAAAGCAAAGGAATATTAACTGTGTGTGGTAGTATTTATTTCATTTAGTTATCTTTATCAGACTTAGTATACTGTAGTTATATAAGTATTTTTTGTGACTGTAACTATGTGAGTCAGTTTTAAACTCACTAGTAATAATGAGTAACTGTAGAGTTGCTAGTTTCTGTCTTTTAAAACTTTCTTTAAAACACTAGTATGTTTGCCTTAATGTATTCTCTGTGGAGCTTTTCTCCCCGGGCCTCTACTGAAAATGGAAATATCTCCAGTTAGACTAGCCCGGTCAACAAATGTAAAATAAATAAAATAAATAAATGTCTAAAAAAGTTGTTCATGTTCTCTAGAAAACATGATAATCCTGGATAAATATGCTGTCTTTCCTACTAACACTGAATTAATCAAATACACTTTTTTCTTATGTGTTACTCTGTAAAATTTCTAGAGTATGGGGACATCCTTTATTTCCTTTCTTATTATTTACCATCCCTTCTTATTTTCTTCTTTATCAAAATGTATCCCTAAAACAGATGTTTCCTTCATAGACAACTGTACACCTGTTATTTTTATTGTATCACCTAATCCTTTACTATTTTCTTTAGGCCTATTTCTTTTAAACTTTCAACTAAATAAATAATAGCTTCTCTCTCATCCACTCTCTGTTTTCAGTTGTTATAATAATACCATCTGCATATGACATCATAACTGGAATTTCAACTTATGTTTGAATTTTATAATTTCCAGTCTTCTTTTTCTCGTTTATCTATTTAACTACTGTATTCATGATCAAACAAAGTTCTATTCATAGGACACCTTTGTTTTATAATGTTACTCATATCTATTTGTTTACTTGCCATCCGTTAAGAGTCTTACTTTATTATTCTTATAAGCTGTTCTATACACTTGCTTAATTTTATTGGTATCAAATATATCCATTATTTTCCACAAAATGTCATGCTGTATTGAATCACATGCTTTATTAATGTCCCCTACCATAAGTTTTACATCTTTTTTCTTTCTATTTATAATTATCTATGGTTTCTATCACTATAGTTAATAAGGCTTGACATCCTTTTCCGTTTATACCATACACACCTACCTCCAATATGTATTGCATTTTATTCTCAAATCTTTTTTGCATTATTTTCATAAATATCTTATGGTCTGTATTATTTAAAACTGTTGGTCTCCAGTTTTTTTATATTTTCTTTTTCTCCCATCCTCCATATAAATGTTAATACTCAGCTGCACAATTCCTTATATTTTAATCCTTCATGTAGCCATTTATTGAATACATATACTAGGTAGATTTTCTGCCATATGTCTAAATTTGTATACATTTCATACCTAATACCATCTGGGCCTGATGCTGTTTTCACATTTAACTGTTTAAATGTTTTTTTTTTCCTAATTTGCATAATGTAATCTCTTTTCCACATTCTTTACTATTTGTTCAGATTTTTTACTTCCCATTTCTTTATATTATGTCTCCCTTTTTTTACTAAATATTTCTTCCCTATATATAAATAAGGTGAAACTTCCTCTTTTTCTCCCTTGTTAAAATATCTTTGTTTATACAACAGTTCTCTATTTTTTCAGACTTTTTCTTATAAATTTATCTGTCCTTCTCATAATAGTCTCTATAATTATTTTTTATGATATTCATTCCATCTTGATATATTTTAGAATAGTCCTGCCTTTTCCTTCTTTATCTTTCCAAATATATAACCATCTTTATATTTTCTTTTAAAATCAATCCAACATTCCAACTAGTTAACATAAAATGCTTTTATAGTAATATGATCTTTCCATAATTGCTTAATATTTTTCTTTTCTTATTCATTCAGTTCCTTTTTATTTATTTTTACAATTCCCTATCTTTATATACTCTTTATTGAGATATATGTCTAGTAATATTGCCAAATGATCTGAGAAACCTGTTTGCAATAGTTTCTTCTTCCAGTATACATAAGCCTTCTGATACCAAAATATAATCTATTTCAGATTTTAAAGTATCTTTCCTATAAGTACGTTTTTCACTCCATATAACTAATTTCCATTTTACTATTTCCATGATGTTTTTACGTCTTTTCCTCTTTTCCTTTTATTTTCCATTAAGTTACAATTGAAATCTCCTCTAATTATTATGTCCATGTTTACAAACACATAATCCAATGTTTTCTGAAATGCATTCTTTCTTTTCTTTGCTAGTCATGTATGCATATATAGCAATAATTCTATACACTTTTTCTTGCCATCTTACATCTATAATTGTTGTTGTTCTCATTTTAACCAATATAACATCCAAAATGTTTACGACTTTTCTACATAGAACTACTGTTCCTGAACACTGTTCATTCCCTATGTTCCATAGTATTCCCTCATCCCATATTTTTGGTATCTGTAGTCTTTCTTCTTGTGTCAAAATTATTTTGTCCTCCAGAATAATTTTGCCAACATCACATTTATTAAACCATTCTAAAATTGCTATCCTTCTAGTAAAACTTTTCATACCATTAACATTCACAGAAAGAATTCTTAAGTTATTCCTTTCCTTATTTCTTAGTTTAGGAGGTATCATTCTATTTTAATTTTTTGTAAGAAAGACTTTATCCCTTTCTTTTCTTCTTATCCTTTATATGGTTGTCGCAGTGGTGCAGTGGTAGCGTTGTCACCTCACAGCAAGAGTTTTTCCAGTTCGATTCTCAGCTAGTGTGCCTTCTGTGTGGAGGCTGCATGCCCTCCCTGCATTCATGTGGGTTTCCTCCGGGTGCTCCAGTTTCCTCTCATATTTCGAAGACATGTGTCTGCGGTGTTTTTTCCCAGGCCTCCACTGAAAATTGGCTTTGTTCCAAGTCTGACTTTCCCGGTTAACAAATATAAAATAAATAAACGGCTTTAAAATTTATTTTTTATATCTTTAACTCTTCTACCAATGGAATTCTTTTTCCATCATAACATTTTCCAACTTAAATATTTTTCATCACTAACTTTTGATTCTATCGCTAATTCATCTCCATTATTTTTTCAGTATCTCCCCTTCTTTTCTAAAGTTTCATCTATTTCTATCTCCTGGTGAGAGGATGGCAGAATGGTTTAGGTGTTTACCTTGCAGACACAAGGTGCAGTGTTTGATTCTCACATGCATTAATTGGCTAGGCTTAAAATGCTACTAATCTATCTCTATCTGTAATCCTTTCTTTCTGTACATTCTGGTTCATAATACTTAGTGCATTCTCTTTTTCTTTAACATATTTTTTTTCATTTACAATATTCAAGTTTACATGTTTTGTCTTATGTCCCATTTTACCACATATATGACATTTCTTTTTGTCACAACTATTTACTAAATGTCCTTCTTTTCAACAAAAATAACATCTTTGGTTGTTCCCAGTATTTTATAATACACCTGTTACCAGCAACATTTATTTATAACACTTGGAATATGTATACTTTTGTCTGTTTCCTTTCTCAGAATAAGATTACATGTCCCATACCCCAGATCATAAATCCCCATAGTCATAGACTTTTGAAATGTCTATTATTTATTTAAATATTTTTCTTAAATGTTCTTTTAAAATCTCTCTTTCCCCTTCCATTCAAACTCTATATGTATTTTCTTTTTAGTCTCTTGAAACGATGCTTTTATTATATATTCATTCCAAGGATTGTCATTCTGCCTTTTTATTTCCTTTTCATAGAAAGATCTCTCCATGCCTTGTGCAGTCTCAAAGAAAATGTCACAAAATGTCTCTTTGTTAATTAAAACAAAAAATACTCTTACCTCTCGCGCTTTTACTCCCAAAGGTACAATTACATTGTCCCATACCTCATATAGGTTCATAGGTTCATAGGTTCATACTAGGCTATCTGCCCTAGGGCATTTATAAGCCTAGCCAGAGTGTATGTGGCTTACACCACCCCTTAGGATGAGAATACTACGCCCTTTTAGGGTTTAGTTTACTATGCCTCTGTCTAGTAGTGACACAGAGATGACCCCCGGGGTAAACCTACGATCTCCCATCCACTCGTCAAGATTTCTCTTGAATAGAGTCAGTGAGGGGCTCTACCTAACATGGACTGGGATTCTGTTCCAGAGTGTAGGGAGCCTCTGGGTTATGAATCTGTCCCTCCAGCACATTCTATTTATTTCTGTGTTGAGGTTTAAGTCACTTGTTCTCGTGGCTCTGATGGATTTGGATTTTCTGAGGTGGAGCATGTCCATTAATTCAGGATTGGACATGGCCTTGTACGTCAGGCACAGATCACCTCTGAGTAGGCGGTATGCGACTGAATAGAGCTGGAGTTTTTTCAGTCGGGCAGCATATGACATATGTTTAAGACCCTTTATCCTCTTGGTGAGGAACTTTTGGGGTCTTTCCAACTGCTGCAGGTGTCGGGTGAGATACATCCCAAATGGGGCATTGTACTCAATCATTGGCCTGATAAGAGAAGAGTACAGGGGCACAATGACCTCTCTTGATCTAGATGTGAAACCCTTCATGATAAGGTGGGCAATATAGAAGGTCTTCCTAACCACTTTGGCAATGTGAGTGTCAAATGAGAGGTTACTGTCAACCTGGGTCCCTAGGTCCCTGATAACCTCTTCCAGATTTAATGGATTACCACCTATGTGGTAATTTGTCGGTACCTTGTTTTTCCCAAAGGGTATGACTATACATTTTTTGGAGTTCAGCTTAAGGCCATGGCTCTGGCACCAATTATCCATTTCTATGAGGCCTCTCTGAAGGATGTTTGTGTCTGCTGGAGTATCAATTATGGCGCCCAGTTTGCAGTCATCTGCGAACTTTGTCAGCCACAATCCTCCTATGTTTGCTTGTACCTCGGAAAAATAAATGCCGAACAAGAGGGGTCCCAGGACTGAGCCCTGTGGGACACCGCTTGTGACTGGCTTAGAGTCTGACATAGCTCCAGCAACTCTGACCCTGTGGGTTTTGTCCTTGAGCCAGTTTGCAACCCATCTTGTGACATATGGGTTTACATTTAAGCTGGTGAGTTTGTCTATGATGCCCGAGTGGGGTATTGTGTCAAAGGCTTTTGCAAGGTCAAGGTAGGATGTGTGAACTGCCTTACCCTCATCAATGGCCTTAGTGACTGTTTCAAAACAGTCGACCAAGTTCAAAAGGCAGGATCTGCCCTTGACAAAGCCAAATTGGGTAGGATCCAATGTCTGTAGGTCCCCAATGTCTTTGTTTATGAGTTCCATAATGATCCTCTCCATAGCTTTGCAGACCAGGCTCATCAAGCTTATGGGGTGGTAATTTCCAGGGTCCGTAGAAGCACCGCCTTTGTGAAGTGGGACCACTGTTGCCGTACGCCACTCTTTGGGTACGTATCCTGTAGTAAGGCTAAGATTAAACAGCAGCCTTATGTGTGGGTTTAGTTCCTCTTGGAGTTCATGTAGTACACAGCCCGGGACACCATCCGGTCCCATTGATGCTGTGTTTTTAGCTTTAGAGAGGGTGGCTCTCACCTGGGCATCTGAGATGTTAGGGAGGCTACACTCTGCTGGGATAGTTATTTCTCCTTTTGGGGGGGAGGAGAAATTTGCACTGAACCTGTCTGCCAGAATGTTGGCAATGTCAGTGGGTTCAGTGTATTTTGTGTCATTTTGGACTAACTCTGAGCATATCTGGGAGTTTCCACCCAGGTTTCTAACATAGCTAAAGAAGGCCTTGTGATTGTCTTTTGTGTCTTTTGCGATTTTTCTCTCAAAGTTGGCCTTGGATGATTTTATGAGTGATCGTAGTTTTTTGCTAGTACTGATCAGAGATGCCTTCCCTTTTAGGGATTTTGCTCTGTCATGTAGTAGCTTCCTCCTCCTGTTGTAAAGTTTGTTTATGGCTGGGGTCTACCAGACCGGGCGCCTGCCTTTGGGGGAATGGGTCTTGGTTTTATTTGGGATTGCATGATCCATGCATTCTTGAAGGTGCCCATAGAAGGCATTTGCAAAGGATTCAGCAGTGTGGGTTGTGGTTTCCACTGGCCCAGGGGCCTTGAAAGATACCACTTCAGTCTTAAGAAGTGTGAAGTTTGCTTTTGAGAAGTTCTTCACTGTGGTCTTTTGTGCAGGGGGTGGGAGCGGGATGTGGATTTCCAGTGAGATTAATTTATGGTCTGATCTTACCAAAGAGGGATGTACTTCCGGTGTGGAGCATTTTGTCCCCATGTTTGTGATGATCAGGTCTAGTATATTGTCTCCTCTTGTGTGAATGGTGACTAGTTGTTCCATTGCATTTGAGTTTATGAATTCTAGGAACCTTTGGGCTAGGGTGTTTGGGCTTGAGTAATGTTCCCAGTCTATGTTTGGGTAGTTGAAGTCTCCCAAAATGATGGTATTTGGAGAGACATTCATACTCTCCAGTGTCTTCAGGAAGGCTGTGTGGGGTTCCTGAGTTTGAGAGGGTGGTCTGTAGCATGCTACAAACTGTAAGGCAGTTTTGCCTATGGTTAGTTGCACCTGGATAGTCTCCGATGCTTCGTGCATTGCCACTAACCTGGAGGTGTGGGTATCTTTGATGAAAATGGATACTCTCCATCCTTTTGTGGTTCGGTCCAAGTTTTGGGGCCGGAAAGCATGATATGAGGTAAAACCTGATAGTGCTGGGGTGATCTCAGGAGCCTTGAACCAGGTTTCAGTCACTGCACAGACATCGATGTTCTCCATACTGAGGAGGGCTTCGAGGGTGTGCATCTTGAGGTTTAGACTTCTGGCATTGAGCAGCATTACCCTTAGTGTTTTTCCACTTGTGTTTTCTAGGGAGGTAGGTTTGTCATTTGAGCCTTGCCTAAAAAAGGCACTATGGGGGTGGCAAGAGCCTTGGCCAATATCCGGAAGCCCAGGGGTGACAGGTGCAAGCCATCCCTTGCGAAGCAGCGTGGCTTGTCAAGCATGTCATCCCAAGCAGACAGACACTGGATCCCCTTAGAATGACACCAGTAATTAAGCCAATTGTTGAAACTGATCATTTTGTCTTTGTACTGTGGCATCATTCTTGGTGAGGGTAAGATGCTGCTCAGGGTCAGGGTCATACCGGCCTGGGCTACATAATCAGAGAGCTCCTGTATGTCTCTTTTCATGTAGTCCAGGGAGGTACGTCTCAGGTCGTTCACACCGGCATGTACAATGACTGAGTCATATTTGTACTTGCTGTGGAGTGACCTGAGTGCTTGTGTTATGTGGCAGATTCTAGCTCCTGACAGGCAGCTTACTGTGACCCTCTCCTTGTTCAGTCTGGTGAGCGGGACGTCAGTGTGCCTGACTATGGAGTCACCTATTACAAGTGTGTCTGGCATGTTGTTTGGCCTTAAGGGCTGTGACTGTTTAGCACACCGACTTTGTGAACTATGTGTTGCATGTGCTATGTCTTGAGGTGGTGGTTGCTTGGGTGTCTGCTTTGGAGGCCTCTGTTGTTTTGGTAGATTTTTAATCAGCGCCTCCGAGTATGTTTTTGTGTGTTTATGTGTTTGGTTTGCAGTTGTGATAGTTCTATGTGAGACTGGGTTTGTGGTGTGCGTGGTTACCTTCTCCTCCTGACTGGTCTTGCCAGTACTGAATTGAGAGAGCTCAGCCTCCAGTTTGGCTATATAGTTGCATCTCTCGCATATATTTGTATTTGTTGGGAGGAGGAGAGGGTTGTCTGTGTACATGAGGCAATTGTAACATTGCCTCAAGATTCCCAGATTCACCAGCTGAACAGGAGAGGACGCCAACAACAGACCCTTCGACATGCTAGAAAAAGTGAAAAAGATTGCTGTGTAACTGAGTCAGAAAGGACCTATAGGGAAATGGGTACTCAACAGAATTTAGGTGAATGAAGTACTTTCGTTTGTTTAAGAGTGCTTTACCTGTATACAAAATGCTTTAGGAGCAAGTGCTGAGCTTTTCAGATAGAGTATAGGCTGTTTAGATTGCAAGTAGAACAGTTCTAAGGGAAAAATTGAAGAGCAGACTTGGCAGAGCCAGAAAAAGTTTAACCTTGTTTAACCAAGTTTAACCGGCGCTGCGCTATGCGCACGACCGTGCAAAGCTGTGCAAACGCGGATTTTAAGCAGTGAACTACAAAAGAGCTAGGAATGGTCCCAAACAACCAATTACTAACAGCTTCTTGTGCTGAGGTCACTTCCCCCAAGGACAGGTAGGCTGCTCAAGGCTCCCCACTCCCACTGGTGAGCAAAGAAACTTCCTTCTATCCAAGTAAGGTAATGGACAACACAGGAACTACACCACAGCCCAGAATACAGCAATGCCTGTATACTGGTCTAAACTAGTCGAGAAAGGCGGGAAAACAAGGATTTTTTTTTGTTTTTTTTTTTTGCAGAAATACACAGAAAATGCAGAGACAGTGATAAATTAGTTACACAGGCTAGCACACTTTAGTGGGCAGCCTCCACAGTTCAATTAAACAAACAAACAAGCAAACTTTAGACTAAATTCGACTAAATGTAACTTTAAGTGCAGATTTTAAAATAAATGCAGTAATCAGTAAAAAAACAGTTCAGGCTAGTTCAAAGTAAGCAGCAGAAGCTATTTTCAGTGAAAAAAAGCAAAGATACTTAAATCCAGAAGGTAGTCGCTTTTTCGAGTTCCTTGCTGCTAGGACCACTCTGTAAACCCACGTGGAGCTTGTCTGAGCAGTATAGCCAGAAAAAATGCCCAGAGGCGGATTTTAAGCAGTGAACTACAAAAGAGCTAGGAATGGTCCCAAACAACCAATTACTAACAGCTTCTTGTGCTGAGGTCACTTCCCCAAGGACAGGTAGGCTGCTCAAGGCTCCCCACTCCCACTGGTGAGCAAAGAAACTTCCTTCTATCCAAGTAAGGTAATGGACAACACAGGAACTACACCACAGCCCAGAATACAGCAATGCCTGTATACTGGTCTAAACTAGTCGAGAAAGGCGGGAAAACAAGGATTTTTTTTTGTTTTTTTTTTTTTGCAGAAATACACAGAAAATGCAGAGACAGTGATAAATTAGTTACACAGGCTAGCACACTTTAGTGGGCAGCCTCCACAGTTCAATTAAACAAACAAACAAGCAAACTTTCGACTAAATTCGACTAAATGTAACTTTAAGTGCAGATTTTAAAATAAATGCAGTAATCAGTAAAAAAAATAGTTCAGGCTAGTTCAAAGTAAGCAGCAGAAGCTATTTTCAGTGAAAAAAAAGCAAAGATACTTAAATCCAGAAGGTAGTCGCTTTTTTGAGTTCCTTGCTGCTAGGACCACTCTGTAAACCCACGCGGAGCTTGTCTGAGCAGTATAGCTGTTCAGCTCCTGTTCCTTTTTACTTTTTATTCCTCATGTGCATTTTCTTGTTGTGCTGTATTTTCTTTGTTTTCTCTTACTGCTTCTAATATGGCTGCCACTGTCTCTGCATATGTCTTCTTTATCTCTCTGCTGCTTCCATCTAGCATTCCATCTTCTTTTCCTTCATTTCATTTTTCCATGATATCTACCCATGCAACCTCATTCTCTGTCTCACTTTGATTAATTAACTCTTGCAATATATCATCCTGCAACCCTCCCGATTGGAGTCTTGTAATCATACGCTCCAACTCAGTTGTCTGTTTGGTTCAATCAAACAGCTTTCTCTGAAAAGCTTCCACCAAATCTTCCGCTGTTATGCTACATACTGCTTCTAAGCTGGCATGTGCCTCAACTCCCTTCTATTTCTATTCCATCGCCTCTGGGCTAGGAATGGGAAGTGTGCACGTACCACTCACAAATAGGGGAAGTTCATAGGTTCATAGGTTCATAGGTTCATACTAGGCTATCTGCCCTGGGGCAATTATAAGCCTAGCCCGATTCTGTATGGCTTATGCCACCCCTTGATTTGAGTATACTGTGCCCTTTTTAAGGTTTAGTTTACTGTGCCTCTGTCTAATAGTGACACGGGAGTAATCCCTAGGACAAACCTACGATCCCCCATCCACTTATCGAGATTCTTCTTGAAGAGAATCAGTGAGGTGCTCTGCCTCACATGAACTGGAATTCCATTCCAGAGTGAAGGGAGCCTCTGGGTTATGAACCTGTCCCTCCAGCAAGTTCTATTTATTTCTGTGCTGAGGTTCAAGTTCCTCGAGCGTGTGGCTCTAAGGGATTTAGATTTACTGAGGTGGAGCATGTCCATTAATTCTGGATTTGACATAGCTTTGTATGTCAGGCATAGATCGCCTTGAAGTAGGCGGTATGCAACTGAGTAGAGCTGGAGTTTTTTTAACCGAGCAGCATATGGCATCTGTTTGAGACCCTTGATCCTCTTGGTGAGATACTTTTGGGGTCTTTCTAATTGCTGCAGGTGTCGGGTAAGGTACATCCCAAAAGGGGCAATGTATTCTATGATGGGCCTGATGAGGGATGAATAAAGGGGCACGATTACCTCTCTTGATCTAGATGTGAAACCCTTCGTGATGAGGTGGGCTATGTAGAAGGTCTTTCTAACCACTTTGGCAATGTGGTTTTCAAAGGAGAGATTGCTATCAAGGTCCCCAGGTCCCTAATAACTTTCTCTGTACTTAATGGGTTTCCGCCTATGTGGTAATTTGTGGGCACATAGTTTTTGCCAAAGGGTATGACTATACATTTTTTGGCATTTAGCTTTAAACCATGGCACTGGCACCAGTTATCTGTCTCTGTGAGACCTTTTTGAAGGATGTTTGTGTTAGCTGGAGAGTTGATTATGGCGCCCAGTTAGCAGTCGTCTGCGAACTTGGTGAGCCATAGTCCTCCCACATTTGCCTGTACCTCAGAAAAGTATATACCGAACAAGAGTGGTCCCAGGACAGAACCCTGTGGGATGCCACTTGTGACCGGTTTCGAGTCTGACATGGCTCCAGCAACTCTCACTCTGTGGGTTCTGTCTTTGAGCCAGTTTGCAACCCATCTTGTGACATAGGGGTTTATATTTAAGCTGGATAGCTTATCTATGATGCCCGAGTGGGGTATTGTGTCAAATGCCTTTGCAAGGTCCAGATAGGCTGTGTGGCCTACCTTCCCTTCATCTATGGCTTTGGTGACTGTTGCAAAGAAGTCAACCAGGTTCAAAAGGCAGGATCTGCCCTTGACAAAGCCGAACTGGGTAGGATCTAGTGTCTGTAGGTCCCCAATGTCTTTGTTTATGAGCTCCATGATGATCCTCTCCATAGCCTTGCAGACTAAGCTAGTCAGGCTTATGGGGCGATAGTTTCCAGGGTCCGTAGAGGCTCCACCTTTGTGGAGTGGGACCACTGTTGCTGTACGCCATTCTGTGGGCACATATCCTGTAGTGAGGCTGAGATTGTATAGCTGTTTTATTTGAGGGATTAGTTCCTCTTGTAGTTCATGTAGGACGCAACCTGGGACACTATCTGGTCCCATGGAAGCAGTGTTTTTTGCTTTGGAGAGGGCAGCCTTCACCTGAGCATCTGTGATGTTTGGGAGGCAGCCCTCTGCTGGGATAGATACTTGCTCTTTTGGGGGGAGGGGGTGGAGAAGTTTGCACTGAACCTGTCTGCCAAGATATTGGCGATGTCTGTGGGTTCAGTGTATTTTTTGTCGTTTAGAATCAATTCAGAACAAGTCTGGGAGTTGCATCCTAGGTTTCTAACATAACTGAAAAAAGCCTTATGATTGTCTTTGGTGTCCTGTGCAATTTTTCTCTCAAAGCTGGCCTTGGAGGATTTTATGAGGGATCGTAATTTTTTGCTAGTACTGATCAGAGATGCCTTCCCTATTAGGGATTTTGCTCTATAATGTAGTAGCTTCTTCCTTCTGTTGTACAGTTTATTTATGGCAGGGGTCCACCAGACTGGACGCCTGCCTTTGGATGATTGGGTCTTGGTTTTGTTTGGGATAGCATGATCCATGCATTCCTGGAGATGTCCGTAGAATGCATTTATATAGGATTCTGCAGTTTGGGCTGTAGTTTCCACTGCCCCTGGGGCCTTGAAGGATTCCACTTCGGTTTTGAGAAGTGAGAAGTTCGCTTTTGAGAAGTTTTTCACTGTGGTTTTCTGGGCTGGGGGTGGGGTCGGGATGTGGACATCCAGTGAAATTAATTTATGGTCTGATCTTACTAATGAGGGCTATACTTCTGGTGTGGAGCATAGAGTCCCCATGTTGGTAATGATCAGGTCTAGTATGTTGTCCGCTCTTGTGGGAGTGGTGACTAGTTGTTCCATAGCATTTGAGTTTATAATTTCCAGGAATCTTTGGGCTAAGGTGCTGGGGCTTGAGCAGTGCTCCCAGTCAATGTTTGGGTAGTTGAAGTCACCCAATATAATGGTGTTCGGAGAGAACTTCATGTTCTCCAATGTTTTCAGGAAAGCCGAATGGGATTCCTGACTTTGAGAGGGTGGTCTGTAGGATGCTATAAACTGAAAAGCAGTCTTGCCCACTGTTAGTTGCACATGGATGGTCTCCGATACTTTGTGCAATCCCACTAACCTGAAGGTGTGGATATCCTTGATAAATATGGAAACTCCCCCTCCTTTTGTGGTTCGGTCCGGGTTTTGGGGCCGAAAAGCATGATACGAGGTATAGCCTGGTAGTGCTGGGGTGCTCTCTGGAGCCTTGAACCAGGTTTCTGTCACTGCACAGATATCGATGTTCTCCATACTGAGGCGAGCTTCGAGTGTGTGCATCTTGAGGTTAAGACCTCTGGCGTTTAGCAGCATTACCCTTAGTTTCTTGTTCCTTGTGCTGTCTATGGGGGTGGGTTTGACTTTTGAGCCTTGCCTAAAAAAGGCACTATGGGGGTGGCAAGAGCCTTTGCCAATATCCGAAAGCCCAGTGGTGACAGGTGCAAGCTGTCCTTAGTGAAGCAACGTGGCTTGTCAAGCATGTCATCCCAGGCTGACAGACACTGAATCCCCGTTGAATGGCACCAAAATTTTAGCCAATTGTTAAAATCAATCATTTTGTCTTTGTACTGTGGCATCATTCTAGGTGAGGGTAAGATGCTGCTCAAGGTCAGGGTCATACCAGCCTGGGCTACATGATCAGAGAGCTCCTCTATGTCTCTTTTCATGTAGTCCAGGGAGGTACGTCTCAGGTCATTCACACCAGCATGTACAATGACTGAGTCATATTTGTATTTGCTTTGGAGTGACCTGAGTGCTTGCGTTATGTGTCGAATCCTAGCACCCGACAGGCAGCTCACCGTGACCTTCTCTTTATTCAGCCTGGTGAGCGGGACGTCAGTGTGTCTGACAATAGAGTCACCTTTAACAAGAGTATCAGGTGTGTTATTCAGCCTTAAGGGCTGTGGCTGCTTGGCACACTGACTTTGTGGGTTATGTGTTGTGTGTGTTTTGTTTTGAGGTAGCGTTTGCTTGGATGTCTGCTTTGGAGGTCTCTGTTGCTTAGGTAGATTTTTATTTAGAGACTCCGAGTATGTTTTTGTGTATTTATGTGTTTGGTTCGCTGATGTAGTGGGACTATGTGATACTGGAATTGTGTTGTGTGAGGTTACCTTCTCCTCCTGACTGGTTACACCAGTTTTGAGATGAGAGAGCTCAGCCTCCAGTTTGGCTAAATAGTTGCATCTCTCACATATATTTGAACCTGTTTGGAGGAGGAGAGGGTTGTCCGTGTACATGAGACAGTTGTAACATTGCCTCAAAATTCCCAGATACACCAGCTGGACTGGAGAGGAAACTATTGACTGACCTTTGGACATGCTAGAGTAACAGGGAAACTGAATTTAAGATGGACCAATAGAGGACAGGGTAATCATAGAGAGTATAAGAGTAAGTAGTGCTTATGGTTTAATAGTGCTAACTTGTAGGATTACTTAATTGGACCAGTGAAGGGCCTTAGAATGAGAATATGGTGTTTAAATTGAGAGATAGAGCAGTTCTAAGGAAAAAAGTGAAGAGCAGACTTTGTGGAGCCAGGAATAGTTTAATCCCAATTAGGCGGCACTGCCCGTTGTTGCGCT
Source organism: Protopterus annectens (assembly GCF_019279795.1). Taxonomy (NCBI): domain Eukaryota; kingdom Metazoa; phylum Chordata; order Ceratodontiformes; family Protopteridae; genus Protopterus; species Protopterus annectens. Next base: position 1,158,981,408 of record NC_056726.1, on the reverse strand, counting down.
ATGCTCAAAAACGCGCAAAACCGCGCAAAAGTGGGTTTTAAGAGAGGAAGATGAAGGAGTTTTGGAATTGACCCAAAATGGCCAATAAAACTACAGTTTCAAGTCAGTAACCACTCCCACAGGGGCAGGCAGGCTGCTCAATGTTTTTCACTGCCACTGATCAACAGAGAGACTTTCCTTTAGCCCAAGCAAAAAATGGCCTCACAGAAACTTACAAACAGTTCAAGAACAGCAAGCCTGTAACTGAACTTTTTTAAATCTCAGAAAAGTGGGAAAAAGCAAGATTTTTTTGTTTGTGTTTTTCAGAGATAGCAGAGGTTAACAAGTATCAACAAGTTATAACAGTGCAGTAAATGACCCCACACAAGAGTGCTAGGCCAAAGACAGATAAAATGCAAGTTTTGAGAAAAAAACAATTTTAAAAATAAGTGAAAACAGGAAATTCAGTAAACATCTCTAGGTTGTGCTCTAAATACAGCTACTAATGCAAAAATCAAATTTAACAAGCCAGAAAATGCTCAAAATAGGTGGCTATGCAGAAAAACTTAGCAAATAAACAGAGGAAAAATACTTAAAGTCTCAAAAGTGGCTCCTTTCTTCTCTCAGTGTTTTCTCCTCTTGGTGGGTGCTTCACCAACAGCCAACAAGCCTAAAAAGATGCCAAAACCACGAGGCAACCAGGTTTTAAGAGAGGAAGATGAAGGAGTTTTGGAATTGACCCAAAATGGCCAATAAAACTACAGTTTCAAGTCAGTAACCACTCCCACAGGGGCAGGTAGGCTGCTCAATGTTTTTACTGATACCCTCGCTAAATTTCCACTTGTAGTATAAATACGACCTCAGGTCTACACTGAAAAGAGGTCCCTGGCCTAGTGGGACTAACACAATTAACAAAAAAGAAAGATAAGAAAAGCTTTCTGTTTCTGACTCACTGCTATGAACTTAAAGGCCACTGGTATGACTTTTAATGATATGGATTGAGAGGTATGTGAGTGAGGTATGAAAATTTATAAAAGCAGAATGTAAATTTTATGTAACACCTGACAAAAAAAAAAAAAAAAAAATGGTTAGGAAGGCTAAATATGCATAACTTATCGATAGTTGGGTGAAGTAAGTGAAAGCTTGAGAAAATGATATTTATTCAAGCAGAAGTATCTAAATTAACTCATGTGTAGGAAAGGCTAGAATTTGATGATAGATGGGAAAAGCTCAATGTCTATGAATGGATACAGCTGAAGGCAAAGCAGAGGTGGTAGGTGAGTAAAAGCAAAAAAAAAAAAAGAAGAGGAAGAGTCCAGTTAATGATGATACTAAGGTAATCAAAATAATTAGGGGGTGTTTTCATAGACTTATAGTGATAAGAAGACATTTTCTAAGATCATGTGATGCCTTCTTTAGTACAACTGAAGTTACTTAAAAGAAATAGTTGTAAGGCAGATTTAAATGTTTTTGTCACCAAAAGTACAATATATTAATGGCATGTGTAACTGTATAACTCAAGAAGATCTGAGATATTCCAATAGATAGAAAGAACAAAATTTATAATTTAAGATGGTTGATAATGTAGAAGTTTGTGAATAAATGTACTGGAGAGCTCCAAAGAACCTTCTGCTTTTAACATTAACCAATGATTGATGCTCCTTCCTCTGCCACAGACAAGCCAAACAGTCATAGTAAAGACCCTGTGCAACAAGTCCCTGTACAGAAATAAGGAAATAAATAGTCACCCTGGCAAGCTAGTGCACGTAAGGAAGTTCTATATCAGTTCAGGCCTCATCTACTAAAACGTAAACCTTCCAATCTAGGCATAAGAAACTCATGGCTAAAAGTATGAAAAACCTGCAAGTTTTCTAGAATTTAGGTTATACACAGTATCATTTTTTCACACTCAGCCCAGGAGTACATGCTCAAGAAATTTCAGAAGCACACTGCACTGAAAACTGTACACAAAATTGAGAAAAGATAATATATACAATGGGAATTATAATATCCAAGAAATGCAAACACCTATTGTATTTGCAACCAATAGAATAAGGCAGCGAAAATATATGAAAATAGGTAATAGAATTATATCTGAAGAGGAAGAGAAGTAAGAAAAGAAAGAAACATGCCCCCCACAGCAGTTACAGACTAATAAACTTTGTGTAGTGATCTCTTTAAAAAAGTAGATAGTATATTGCTGGAAGGAAGGTGGGGGGATCAAAAGCATAGTTCTGAAAGCATTCACTTTTAGAAGCTTCAGGTATATGCATATTTAAGGTTATTCTGGACAACTGTGTAAAATTTATTCCTTTTAAGGGAAGACAAGAAGAGCTTTCCAGAGTTTGGTGCTAAGATGGAGAAACTCTGCTGCATGCCATTTTGTTGTGAGGAGTTATCAGACAGGGCACATCAGCCTTAGGTTGTAGTGTATATTACTAAATGTGAGTTTATCATTCAAAAAGAAAATGTTTCACATTAAAGAAGTTCAAAAAAGGACTGATCCTAGCATTATGCCCACTCTTTACAAGACAAGGGACCATTTTGCTTTAAGGCTAGAAAACAAATCAGCAGATATGATTAATTGTTAGTTGCTAATATGAATTATTCTTTTTTTTAGGTAGCTACAATGAAAGGCAGCCCATATATTTTATTCTAATAATAGGAATCAGTTATTATACAAGATCAGAAGAATAGTTTGTTTATTTTTGCTTTTTAAGTAAAATTTAATGTTTATGATTAGACATTTTTTCTAACTGAAATTGAATGTTTATCATGCAATTTAACTCTGTTCCTACATACTTGAATTTATCAGTGGCTTTGATAATTTCTTTATTGTTTGTTATGTAGGATATGCCAATGACTTGGTGTCAAGGAAACGTTTATTGAGTTCCTAATGACATGGATTAGGTTTTCCTGTCACTGAGTATTGATTTCATTTTGTATATCTTCAAAGAAAATTGTAAAAGATTGTACTGATAGGATCTTTGACTCCTTCAGGGGGAGATTAGATTTATAACTTGCCTTATCATTTTCATAGATAATTATTGAATTTTGTGGATATCAGCATATAACTGGCACATATAAGAGACGCAATGTGAGAGGCAATAGGACAGATCCTTGAGAAATGCCCGTTAAAGAAAGTGAGAGACCATTCAAGCTTTGGAAGACCTTGGATATTCTTGAACCAGTTGATTCTTTTGTCACTTATGTCAGCTGATTGGACAGCATTAAAGAAAATGGTTTGACTAACCAGATCAAAAGCCTTGAGAAGGTTAGTGAATAAAGTTTAAGTGAAAGATCATTTATTCTAACTGCTCAGAGCATCATCACTAAAGTTACAAATGGATTTCATTCTTCATTGCTCAGAAAAAAAAGTTGTTGTGTAGTCAGGTGAGAGTAGTTTTGGAAGCAGGATAAAATATGACTGCATTAGTTTTTCTAGAATGTTTCCAAAAGTCAAGGAAATGGAGATTGTACTGAAGTCAGGCAAAGATATGAGCTTGGCAGTTTTAAGTTTAGTTTTATTATTGTAGATTGTGGGCATGATATTTAGTTTTAGAGAGAGATTAAAGAAGTGCAGAGGTGCTCTTTCATGGGGATAGAAACCAAGGATATAGGATGTCTGCCCAGTGTGGGAATCATGCAGGATTTGGAATGAGTTCTTTTTTTTTTGTCATTACTGAATCAGAAGCAGAAGTGGAATGAAATATGGCAGGGTTGGATTCTAGGGGGGGGGGGGCTCCAGGGCTACTGTTTAAAGGTTGAGTATTCTGTGAAGACTAGATGTTTTCTGTAGAAGGTTATGGCAGTTGAGGGGACCATTGCTTGTTAAGGCACTGTTAGGATTGTTAGGAGTAGTGTTTCTCTTCTTACCAGTAATGAAGCTGACTTGTTCCAAAACAAATTTAATTCTGTGATATGGCAAGTATGATGTGATCTTAGAAACATATTTTAATGACATCAAGCTTCCTTCTTTACTAAGTTTTATAAGATGAAGAATCTTTCTTGTTGTCTGTCTGGCAATTGGTGCACAGGATTTAGACTCTGAGGTGTAGTTTATGTGGCATAAAGTTTGATCTCCACTCCCCTCAGTTTCTTACTGTGTGATCTTGAGCAAGTCTCTTAGCCAGACATTGCTCCCAGGTTGGTCCTGAAAAGTGGCTAGAAGACTTACTGTCTTACTCTGGATGTAATAGAGAAATATTTATTCATATTTTACATGAAAGAGGAATGTCTTGGTTTACAGTGCAGGAGTTCAGTCATGGTACCTGCAATGGCATTTAGTTTGTTGATGTTTCATTTTGCATTGAAGGAAATGTTAATTGGTGTTTGTTTGGTGAAGGGAGGGAGTGACAATGTTACAGTCAATAGGACAAATCATTGAAGAACACCATCTGAAGAAAGAGTACAGTAGGGAAGCCAGAGATCATTTCAGACTTGGGAAGACCTGTTGGATGGGATATTTTTGAAAAAGTCGATTATGTTTTCACTTATATCAGCTGCTAGGAGTGCATTAACGAAAATTGTTTAATTAACTGGATCAAAAGCCTTGTTGAGGTAGTGAATACGTTTAAGTGAGATCAACTGATTAGATATCACACATTGCTGAGTATTACAAACATGAAAATATATGTAAAAATATTTATGAAATGTATCCTCACTGAAATGTTGGCCCTCAAAAGGTGGAGTGCCAAAAAGCTGAAAAAAAAACTGAAAACAAAATATAAGAGCGAATCACAGAAACTGCTCTTCCCATTTAAACTTCTGATCAAAACCCTCTATATCCATGCCTAGCTGATATCAACTTGTGTTACTGATTGCCTTTCCCTTTGATAGAGCCTATTAAATTCTGGCCGAAAAGCAATATACATTTCTGAGATATGCGTTTATCCAAGTTACAGTGAAGCTTTGTGATAATTGTTGCTTATTTCCCTTTCACATTTTTCAACACAGTGTACATCTGATAATTTATATATGGTTGTGGATAAGCTCCTATTGCTTCAAATAATGGTGCAGTTATACCTTAGTTCTGTATTATTATATTAGTAATTATATTATTCTGTAGCTATTAGATCATTTTTACATGCTTGTTGGTAAGTTCCTGTTGTTTAACATTATATTAAATTCCTGTCATACAAATAGATGTGTGAGTGTAAATTAAATCATTTGACATGAGTGTGGTTAAGATCCTGTTGTTTTACTTTTTTGCTGAATTCATGTGATACTAATTGATGTGTGAGAATGCATTAAATGCTTTTATACAATTGTGGGCAATTTCTTTTTATTTGTTTTTGTGCTGAATTAATGTTAAATTAATAGATGTATGATCAAATATTAGATTATATTTATATAATTTTGAGTTTATTTTGTTTTATCTTATGCTGAATTCATGTAATAGACATGTATACATACATAAGATAATTTTATATGCTTGAATATGTGCATTTTAATTTTAATTTATTTATTTGTGAACCAGATAAGCCCAGCTGATACAAGGGTCCCCATTAAAGGGTGACTCAGTTAATCAGGTAGGCCACATGGCACAAGTGTCCTACTTAAGAGATGACTTGAAAGAATTGTCTTTTAATTGACTTACTTAGAATCACTCAGTCATACCAAAACATGAATGAGCATACCTTAGATCATTTTAACATGATTAAGTCTGAATTATTGTTTCATTTTTGTGCTGAATTAATGTTCCTATAATGAATTTATGAATGCACATAATATCATTTTTACATAGCTGTGTACAAGCTCCTGTTATTTCACATTATGCTGAAGTCATATCTAAATAATAGCTATCTGTGAGTGTGATTAGACCATTTTTAAATGATATATATTTTCCTGCTGGTTTACTTTATGATTAATACATGTCTTAGCACCAAGTGTTTGAGTGTATATTGAATCATTTTTACACAATTGTGAGTAAGAGAGCTCACATTCGTTTATTTTGATGTGGTTGTGGGTAAGTTTCTGTTGTTTTGCTTTATTCTGAAGCCACATTTTACTATTTGGTGCATATCAGTATATAGTATATCATTTTACATTTTGTAATACTGTTGGCAGCTCTGGTTGTTGTACATTACACCGAACACATTGTTGTACTAATACATGTGTGAGAGGAACTGTATTGCACAAACACATTTGTAGTCTGATTCTATCGAGTGGCTTAAATCCTTTTTCGATAAACTGTGGGACATTTACTTAAATGAATACATGCTAATGGCATTTCAGTCTCCTGAATATGCAGATATAATATGCTTATTATATCAAAGATTAATTACATTGATGATATAATATGCTTATTATATCAAAGATTAATTACATTGATGCTATAATATGCTTATTATATCAAATATTAATGACATTGATGATATAATATGCTTATTATATCAAAGATTAATTACACTGATGATGTGCTACAACTATGTTAGTATCCCCATAGCTGGATCCCAGCTGTAATGATTTCTTTATACTGTGTCTGACAGTGGCTGTGTACATCAGTTGGTGTTACACTTCAACAGTTAGTGTAGTACTTACTGCAGATGAGTTTTAGGCAGCAGTGTGAGATAGTGAATGTTGTGTTATAATGTGACAAATGTGACAAGGCAGTACAGGCAGCTGAGATACAGCAGTGTATGATAGAGCAGGTTTTGATGTCAGATTTAGTATTTGTTTTCTTGCTTAGTAACAGCAGTGCAATGTGACAAATATTCCCAGCCGACTTTCTCTGTCCATAAATGTTGTGCAGGGTAGCGTTTGATTTGCTATGGTGGATTTACTGCGTCCTAATTAGATAACCACAGTAGAAGATTGTTAGTATTTTGATGCAGCAGGGTCAGCGTTCTCTGTTTAGGTGTCACTAGTATAGAGTGATTCTGTGCTGTCATTAGTCTGGACATTTAGTGTAGATGATTAAAACTGGGAACTCCTAATAATATTTACTCTGTTGTCTTGGGTTTGATTCCTTTATTTTGCATCTGCCTCCTGACTTATTTTCCTTCAAGAAAGGCGTTTAACTAGTCAGTGCTTCTGTGTCACGTCTGAAAAGAGGCAGTTGATTGTGGGTTTACTTGGATAACCACTGGATTAAAAAAAAAAGATAGCAGCATATATTCCTCCATTGTACTATCTTTATGGCTTCCATGATGCATCATTTGTGTCAGTTATGGAAATGTTTCCTAGATGGTACTTGTGGAAGCTGTAAAACAGATACATAGATCAAAACAGAATATGTATGTATGTTATTTGTTCATATAATAATGTATGTTTGTTAATCAGGTAGGTAGGCTGGTCAGAAGATCCTTTTCATCCATAACCTGGGGTCACAGAGCAGTGACAACAGAAAACAAAACCTGCGCAACACTGCAGTGAAATAATGCAACATAATACATCATTACATTACATACATGACAATATTTACATGTTCATGTGTATTGTGTTTTGTAAGTGTTAGAGAAGGCATTTCCACATCACAGCTGTGTGTTTTCTTAACTGTACACTAGTGCAGATAAAGACACAATTGAAATGCTGACACATGTTTTCTTTAGGTGCATATTGTCCCACTTTGAATGCAGTGGCCTCATCTCCTTTACACCATTACTGTCATTTCCTCAGAGTACATTTATGTCTGAGATAAGTGTGACATCTCTTTTGCCACGTGTTGCTTTTTAGCTGGGACATGACATCATTCAAAATGCACACATGAGGTATCCTCATTTATTCATTCTTCTTGCTCCATTTTTACTGACTTGGTGACAATATTTAGTCATTTAATAAGTTTACCAGGCCTTTATTTATTGATAAGAGTTTTGCAGCACTAGCAGAGCAAAGATTTGCCTTTGTGTTTAGCTGCTTGGTCATATAGCTTTTAATAGGTGTTAAATGCTGCTAAAACAGTGCTATTGCAGCAAAATGTTTTTTTCCAGATAAATGCAGACATTGGCTATTTGTCATGTGATGTGGTAGCTCTGGAATGTTTTTCTCTAAATTAAAGCAATACAAGTGTTTAATTAAAATTTTACTACAGAACTGGTATTATTTGTCGCTCAAATTATAATGACCTTTGCATTTCCTAAGTTGTCAGTCAGTCAATCACTCAATCAAGCAACCAATCACTCAGTTTTAATGTGTCGATTCAGCTAGGCAAATCACAGACTAAAATGTAGCAAAAAAAATAAAAAACAAGAACATAATAAAATACAGGTTTAGAACAATCACAAGCCAAGTCTCTGTTGATTCTAAATAATGAAAAGAGCTGTTATGCCTGGAAGGGATGATAAAAGACCATTAAAAACAATTATGTATCATGTCCTCGCCTAAAGTACCAGATCATACTGTCGCAGAGTTACCAAAATCATATAGTGATCATAACTTTGTAAGTTATAAGATAAGTTCTAGAGTCTGGGGTTCAGTTTTGCCTTCCATCCACTGTGCTTGTGTAGTGTATATGTTCTCATGTAGAATTCTATTGGTTTCATCTCAAAAATAGCTGTTTGATTGAGTACACTTAACTCCCATATATTTGTATGTTGTATTTAACCTTGATATTTTGGCCGAGTTTGTAGTCCAATAGGGTCTATGGACCAGCCAACTTACCTAATTAATAAATGTTTAAATAAATAACTAAAAGAAACATATTACAGTCAATGCGCTGCAAAAGAATGTAATCCTGATTTTTCTGTCTAAACAACAGACACAATGAACATTCCTGACATCACTGCCACAGCTGAGATGTTACTTGGAGATAGTTAGTTCCTGAGAGGCTTATCAAGACAAGAGATAATAACTTCATGTCTAAATGTAACTGTAGGTTTTGTGAGCATTCTGCCATTCACTTCTGTTTTCTGTCTTACAACTAAGTTAGTGAAGACACGTCTGTGTTAACTATGTAACATCCTGGTTTCTGTGAGGTAGCACTGTCAGTGAGGCACAGACATATGATGCAGTAATAACAGTGTAAGGTCTTGATTACTGTAATATCCCTGGTGGTCATAATGACATTTTTGGCTGCATAATAACAACGCACCTTCCTAGGGGCTGTGTCATGGCAAATTATCTGAAGTCATGTCTAGATAATAACAGTGGAAGTTCCGAAAATGCTCTTTTATTTTGTGATGTTATGCCTGCAAAACAGTATAATTCTAAGGTAGTCTGTTAGTACAGAATTAAAGAGTGGTTTATTGTACAAAGTAGCCAGTATATCAAATGCCTGGAAGTCCTGTCGAACTTAATAACTGCATAACTTCTGAGATACTGCTTTCTTGCTATTTTTTTAAGAAAGTATATATTGTACCACTTGTGAAGGTTTTTGTGAATGGTTTAGTTTGATCAACTCAAGATGATCTCATTTTAAGTGTTAGTAATGTTCCATTGTCAGCAACTTAATAACTTAAACTTCAAAATGTTAGGTAATGTGTAAAAATATAAGATATGTTCCTGAACTTTGTTTAGTAGCAAATTTACTGAGGTTATGTATACACAATTGTATTGCATACTGCTTCTATGCTTTGCTTTTGTGCAAGTGATGAATTTGCATCTAGTTAATTATAGCATAAACCTTATAGTGCTTACAGTGGTTCAGTTTTATTTTTTTTATACATTTGTTAACCATGTAAGCCAACGGAACATAATTGTTTGCTTTCAAGGTTAACCCAGTACCTGATTACATGACTTCTTCAGAATCACACAGTAGTCAAATGGAAGTACAAAGAATCAGACCCTGTACTCTTTGCTACAGAGAAAGGGTTTGTTAACTGATCAGAGCCTTACATGTATGAGCTGTCATTTTGAGAGATGGAGCAAGTCCTTACAAAATCAGTGAATGTATGTGCATTGTACATCTGTGTTTTTGTTCTGTTACTTCATTTGACATTTCATAGCAGAGCTAATGTATTCTTTAATTAATTGTAATTTACATATCTGTCTTTGTTGCTATGCCAGTTAGATACTTATTACATAATACAGCTTAGTGTAAGTATCTTGTTATAGAACAATATCAAAATGATATATGTATGTGAGTGTGTGTGTATGTGTGTGTTTCTATGGAGTCTATATTGAATAAGTGAACGCTTATTCATCAACCCTAGTTCAGAGAATGCTAAAAATGCCAACACTCAGAACAGCGATTTTTTTTCCCAGGGAAAAAATCGCTGTTCCACAAAAAAAAAAAAAAAAAAAATTAAAACAGTATTTAATTCCCTCCACACCCCCCTACTTAAATATATCAACTCTGAGATCACACCACAGTGGAGGAAATGGCAAACTCCAGAAACCGGCTGAGCGATTTCTTTCCCTGAGAAAAAATTTGCTGTTCCAGGTGTTCAGGATTTTCAGCGTTCACTGAAATAGGGTTGATGAATCAGCGTTCGCTTTTTTAATTGTTTGCTGATTCAATATAGACCCTTTGTATGTGGGTGTATGTATGACAGTATAAGCCTTGTTAACAGATAGGTGTCTGAATACCATGGCGACTTTAGTTTGCATGTAAGTAATAACAAAAAAGGGTTACCAAGAAAAAAGGTAAAGGTATTAGCTGCTGCATGCAGCAGTATTGAAATGGTGTAGTCCAAATTATAGCAGGAGTGATGGTGGACATTTTAGGGAGATGTTTGGTCATGTCTAAATAATATCTAATAATGGAAGTTCCCATATTATGTGCTGCATTTAGTAATTACTACACTTAATTGCTACCATCACTCAGGACCATAACGCAAACATTATTGTCTCAGTCTAATTATTATTTCTGCCTAAAGTCTTTGACACTGAATCTCATTAAAAAGTACTTCGGATTTAGCTTACATAGCCTTTTCCAGCTCCATCCAAAGTCTTTCCAATCCTCAACAGATCACTCACAATTCATTCATCTCCACTGAAAGTCCATTAGTTAAAGATGACACTATTCTGAACCCAAATAAACCAAAACTACTTCTCTTTAATGTAAAATCACACAAACATTACGATCAAATTTCAAAATCTGTCCTGCAAGGCAAACAATAATAGAAATTGTGTGTCATACATACTAAGCTCCTGGCTGTCTTAATAGAATATAATATGAAATTTGACCTTTACATCCAACAAGCTATTAAAAAACACCAGAGCCAAAACTACCTTAGCAATAGTAGCAGTAAAAACCTTTTCATCTATCTGTTTGTTCCCCAGTCTGCTTTTATACTGCTTCTGTCCTCACTCATATGTGAGTCACATAATGAAACAAACAGGAGCAAAACTGTAATAAAATAGAAAGAGCTGCATTACATAAATCATATATCACAGTATAGACTTCAAACACCTTAAATGGCTAGAACTGCCGCACTACCTAATTTTCTCTCGGTTACTTGTTGTATATCAACTGGTCCATCTCCATGCCCTAGCCTATCCATACTTCTTCAACATTTGTTTTCTAACAGATTGCTTTGTTCCAATGATAAACATCTTCTAACAATGCAGAAGTTGTACAATGCATCTGGTGATGCTGTTTATGCTGACTTCATGGCCACATCTTGTGTATTCCCTCCCCCTCCCTTTCAGACTAACTGATAACCATCTTGTTTTCAAATGCAAGCTAAAACAATTCCTGTGTTAATCATGGCTATGTCCTTGTAACTCACACAAGGCTAAAATCTCAGTCATCACTACTATTCAACCTAGCTCAGGCTCCATTCCGTTCTAATTCCTGTCTCTTTATGAGGTCTCACACTGTCAATTTGTAAATATTGTACATAGTCTAATGCTGCCAAAAGTGGCCTAATGGTTAAGGTGTTTGCCTTACAAACACAAGGTGCAGGGTTTGAGTCTCAAAAGGGATAATTGGCTAAGCTTAAAATGGCTCACAAGGGCAGTTAGCTTAGTACTAATCTATGAACCTATGAACCTATTCAGTCCTCCTTCCCGTCTCACGACTTGTACCACCATATTCCCATTCATAAACATGACATCTCTTATACTACATTTAATGTAATCTCTCATCAGCATCTTATTACTTCCAAGTTCATAGGATCATAGGAGATAACTAGGCTAACGGTTTATGAGCCCTTACATGCCTAGACAGTATAACCCAATCTTAGCCTATGTGTGGCCCCTAAGAGAATATGATGAGATAGATTTGTACCTATGCTTTGAGTATCTTACAGATTGCTCCAGTTCATAAGTAACATAGACACTACCCCAGTGTTGAATTTGTGATTCCCCATCCATTGATCCAAATTGCATTTGAAGAGGGTCAGGGAAGGGTTCTGCTTAATGGGAGTAGGAAGTCTATCCAAAGAAGGGACTGTTTCCGCAACACATATCTGTCTCTCAAGCATGCTTTGTTTGAGTTTCTGACTAAGTTTAGATCCCTAGGTCATGTGACCCTCATGTAATTTGACTTGTGGATGTATAGCAGCTTCACATGGGCTGGATTTGTGAGTGTCTTCTAGGTCAGGCACAGGTCACCGCTTAATAGTTGGTAGGAGACAGAATAAAGGGATAGGTCATTCAGTCTATCTGCACAGGGCATATTGTTTACACCATGTATTTTTTTTTTGAGGAACCTCTGAGATCACTCCAGCTGCTGTAAGTGTCTAGTTAAGTACTTGCCAAATGGTGCATTCTACTCACTTATTGGTCTAATGAGGGCTGAGTACAATGGGACTATAATTTCCTTGTATTTGGATTACATCCCTTTACTTATAAGTCATGCCACATAGAAATGCTTTCTCACTACTGTGGACACATGTTGGTCAATATACAGGTTACTATCTATTTGTGTACCTAGGTCTGTCACCTCTGAGTCCACTGTTATTGCTGTGCTATTGATGATGCAATTTGCAGGGTATTTGACTGCCCAAATGTTATGATAATTTATTTTTTTTGGATTTAGTTTTAAACCATGGTTCTGGCACCAGTCATTTGTCTGATCTAGACCCTCCAGAAGGACATCATTCATCAGTGGAGGAATCAGTGATTCAGTGATTTTCCACATCTTGCATTCATCGGCAACTTTATCATGCATTGGCCATCCACTTTAACCTTGACTTCAGAGAAGTATATCCTGCACAGCCGTGGTCCCAGCAATGAGCCTTCTGGTACACCACTAGTAACTGGCTTCTTGCTGAATCTGGATTCACCCACTTTAACCATGTGTCCTCTCCATGAGCCAATCGGCTTTCCATCTGGTGGCACAGGGATTTATGCCAAGTTTTGTGAGTTTATTTATATTACTTGAGTGGAGAATTGTGTCAAATGCTTTGGCCAGGTCAAGGTAGGCCGTATTCACTGTTTAACTCTCACCTATGCCCTTAGTGATACTCTCATCTATGGCCTTAGTGACTTTGTCAGAGAAATCCACCAGATTTAGTAGGTATGACCTGACCTTGACAAAGCCAAATTGGGTCATGTCCAGTGTTTGCAGGTTTCCTATTTCAATATTTATCAAGTCCATGATTTTTCTTTCCATGGCTTTATATATAATAATGTTCAAATGTACGGGCCTGTAATTTCTCCAGTGAGGAGATGGTCCCCCTTTGCACAGAGGGATGACTGTTGTTGCCCTCCAGTCTTGTGGGACAAAGCCAGTTCAGAGGTTTTCGTTAAACAGTGATCTTAATGGGCCTGTTAAGTCCTGATTTAACCTGTTTAAGAGGCTACATGGTATATCATCAAGCACCACTGAGGCTTTGTTTTTAGCTTTCGAGAGTGGCAACCTGTTCTTTGGTAATAACTGGTAGTGCAGTGGTGGAGGGTATCTCTTTGGGAGAAATGGGGGTGATGGCCAGGTGAAATTTGAGTTGAACTTGTCAGACATTACATTTGCTATGTCTTTTGGCTGAGTATAGTTGATGGCATCTACAACTAATTCTGCACATTGTTGCGTGTTTCCCTTAAGATTGTGGACATAACTGAAAAATGCTTTATGGCTATCCTTAGCATTGGAGGCTACTTATACCTCAAAATCTGCTTTCAGAGACTTAACTACTTCCCTGATTCACTTGTTTAAACTAATGAGGGACATTTTACTCTGTTGTGCACATTCCCTCTTACTTCTCTATAGGATTTTCAGTCTTTTGTTGTACAACCTATGAATACGAGGGGTCCACCAGGGTGGTTGTTTTTGTGGTTTGACCTGGGTTTATTTTGGCTTAGTACTGTCATTTCTATAGAGTTGTTTGTATGGTCATACAGGGCTTTTGTGTATGACTCTACATAGGTTTCTACATTTTCTGGATTTGGGGAGCTTGGAACGTAGCTATGCCTTCGTTTAATATTTACCTTAGAGAAGTTCTTAATGTTTTTAGAGTTAGGTGGGGGTTAGTTTTAACTTTATTTGAATAGAGACCCTTTTGTCATCTGATATCACCAGTGAGGACACCACAGTAGGGGGTGCAGTGCTCTCCCATATTTGTGAGTACCAGACCTAGGATATTTGTTCTGCTTCTGGGAGTACAGACTAGCTGCTCTAGGGAGTGTGAACTTAGAAAGTCAAGAAATGTTTGGGCCTGCATGTTAGGGGCCATATATGCCTCCCAATTAATTGGAGTTGTAGATAAATCACCCATGAGTATGGTATTGGGCTGGATGTTGAGTGATTCTAGTAACTTCAGGTATGCTATATGTGTTTCCTGGTTCAGGGTGGGTGACCTGTAGCTAGCAAGAATATGATAATGGATTTTTCTCATGGTTAGTTGGACATGGAGTAGTGCAAGCATGTCATATTGTTTGACCAGCCTTGAGGTGAGATTATCCTTTATGTAGATAGATAGATACACCTCTGCCTTTTGTTCATTCATGTCCAAGTGGATGGTTGGAAGATATGAAAAGATTTATAGCCATGCACTGCCATTGTGTTTTCCATGGCTTTGAACTGTTTCAGTAACTGCACAGATTTCATCATTCTCCAGGGCGAGGAGAGCTTCCAGGGAGTGCAGTTTCTTATTGAGACACCAAGCATAGACCAGTAATACCTTTAGCTTGTCCTGAGTAGCATTTGTTATGTTAAGAGAGCTTGTCTGTTTGGCAATGCCTAAAAAAAGGCACTATGCAGTGGAAAATGTTTTTGCCAATATCTGAAAGCTTATAGGTGACATGTGAACACCATACCTGTCAAAGCAGCATGGACTGCCAACCATGTCCTCACAGACTGACAAGTACTGGACCCCTTTGTAATGACACCAGTAGCTAAGCCAATTGTTAAATTAGATAATTTCTGCTGGTATTGTGGTATCATCCATGGAGATGGTAGATTGCTGTTCAATGTTAGCTTCATACCTGCCTCTAATACATACTCTAATAATACATATTCTGAGAGCTCAATCATGTCTGTCTTCATATAGTCCAATGAAGTATGTCTTAGGTCATACACACCCACATGGACTATGAGTGAGTCATATTAGTACTTAGGGATGAGTGACCTGTGTACTTGCATGCTCTTCTTATCCAGCCTGGTAAGAGGGACATCAGTGTGACTCAGAATGGAGTCTCCTCTGACCAGAATATCTGGTTGTGGGGTGTTTTGCCTTATGGGCTTGGTAGTTGAGACATGATGAGATGTGTTTTTTTGTGTTGTGATGGGAGTTGTCTTGTGTGTATGTATGTCGAGTTTCTGAGGACTGTGTCTGAGAGGGCTTTGATGATTGGGTAAGTTACAAGTGAGCACCTACGCAAATGTGGGCCTATGTGTGTTGCCCTTTGTGGGTTTGGTGAGTGATGTGTAACTCACTGACAACCTGTCTGTTGCTTTTTGTGTGTGTATGTGAGAGTCTAACTTCCAGTGTCAAATATATAACTACATCTCTCCCATACTGTATTTATCTGTTTGAGAATGAAGTGTTTGTTATTATAAATAAGGCAATTCCACAAACTGCTTCAGTTATATAACAAACATACTCTCACCACACAAATTTACTTTACACAAACAAATATGTTGACTCATCTTAAGTTAACCTCTATGGGCTATACTTACAAGCACAGTGAGTTTTCCTTCTCATACCAAAGCACTGTCCACAGCATAGCATTATTATATAAATTGTCATCATACATTATGTGATGTTCCATTTATGCACGCCCCCCCAAACAATACATCACCCGACTGCTTTCAATGTTAGGCAATTCTTCAGCTAGATAATGATAAATTAACTTTGTTAACATAAATGTGCTTTTGAAATTCATAATGTACTTTATCTAATACGTTTCTGAAGTTCTTTAATATAATGCACATTATTATGTCTTTCTGTGTTACTCAGTTTTCAGATATATAGTGATAAGTCAACTTATTTAAAATGAGTGTCTTCTAAATTCATAGGTTCATGGGTTCATAAGTTGGTACTAGACAAGCCTAGCCATAACAATTCCCTGGCTATTTCTTCCCACACTATTTACTTCCCTGGACCCCTGTCTAGCAGGGTGACTGACGTGATCCCTGGGGTGAATTTCCTTTCTCCCATCCAGTCATCAAGGTTCCTTTTGAAGAGGGCCAAAGAGGTGCTCTGCTTGACATGTATGGGCAGTCTATTCCAGAGTATGGGGAGTGTCTGGGGCAGGAAACTATCCCCCCAGCATGTTTTGTTTATTGTGCTGACAAGGTTTAGATCCCTGGAGCATGTGGCACTGAGGGATTGGGATTTCTTTAAGTGCTTTTGAATTTCGTTAATGTACTGTACCTTCATAGATCATAGGAGTTAACAAAGCAACTGAGCCTCTAGGCAATTTCCAGTTTCGCAATACCCACAGTAGGCCTTGACTTTCTTCAGAAGGAGAGCCAGACTTTATTATGTATCTGTTGCTTATTACTTAATTGTATAGTAAAGTACTTATAAAATTATTTGACATAACATTCTGATTACATTCAATTGCTTTTTATTGAGTTTTTCTCATTGTGCCTCTGTGAAAAGGGTCTTGTGCCATTTGGACTTTATGGTAAACCAATAATAAGTAAGTAAATAAATAAATACATTGTGTTACATTATAGTACATTTAGTGAGTTTAATTTGTGTGAGACTATCACAAGTTTTTGGCTTTGCCTAGCAAAAGTATTGCCTGCATGCTTAAACAGGACAAAATAAGGCCATGCATAGACAAAAGTAGTACACTAAATACCCCACAAGTAACTTTTTTACCATTGCTTTTATAGTTAGGAATTAACTGGAGGCTTGAGTGACTGTGCTTTTTAATGTTTCATATGTATATCAAGAGTAGCACTGACAAAACTAAGCAGCTTTTGAAATTGTGAGGACCAGAACTGTGGTCCTTGGAATATTAGACTAAACAGTGCAAATATAGGAGACTGCATTCTAATCATACGGTTTTGATAGGGGGGTATATATACCTCAGGGTAATAATTCCCTTCTCTTACTCCAAAGTACAGCTATTTCAGTTTTTTTAAACACATGGTTTTCTTGGCATCACTGCTGTGTGCAAAATAAATGTTGGATAACATGTAATGTTGACATCATTAAAAGTCACCAGACTACAATTAATTTCCTTTTCATAACTGAATAATGAATGCAGGTGCAGCTTTAATTGAAGACTCAGACCATCTAAGGCATGTGAATAATTTTACTCAACATTAGCAGTTAAGGCTTAAACACTACAGAGTAAAAGTTATGGAGTAGTTGTTATGGAAAAGAACATCCTCTTTAATGAAAAAAAAGTCATATTTTAGATTCTTATATAAAGTAGGATATTATCAGATAGCAGATCTTACATATGGAGCCATAAATTCCTCATGTTAGAGAATGCCATGTCCTTTGCCCTGTTGATATATTGTTGCATAAACAATCCAAGTTCCAAGCCATTGTTCTGAAGTGGATCCACAAGAATACTAGATTAGCCCTATTAATGTTTATGGACCTTTCACTCAGTCAGAATGAATTATCTTACTACAACTGATATTTGTAGAAGCCACAGTCTTGTGACCTGTGCTCCAGAAAGTTTAGAAATTTCTCTAACTCCAAAATTCATTACTGCAAGCAAATGTAGCTAACTTTTATACTGTTACAGACTTCCACACTATTGAACACTTTTTCATTGAAACCCAAATGATCTTATATAAACAAATTGTCTTATGTAAACAACACTGTAGAATGAACAAGTTATATGTTGTATTAGGAGCTTTTCTCCCTGGGCCTACACTGAAAAAGGACCTGTGTGCAGTCAGACTTTCTCGGTAAACAAATGTGAAATAAATAAATAAACTTCATTAATGAAAATGCTGTGAAGAATAACTTAAAGTCGCATGGGGTAGTAAAAACTAATGCCAAAGATACAAAGTCAGCAGATTACATACTGTGAACTAACATTGGTTGGCACGGTGCCTGGGCAGTTTTTTTGGGCTAAGCTTGTAAAGGCCATTAGCCTAGTACACACCTATGAACCTATGAAACCCATTATAGTGCATAGCATCCCCATAACTTTTGTACGATCCCAACATTTCCTCATCTGGAGTTGTCTGCATTTTCTATCAAACCTTCTCCAATGTTATTTGCTGGAATTCAATACTCTCTATAGAGAAATTACAATGATTTTCATGTACAGAGGGTTTCCTTTTGAGTTAACAAATGTTTTTATAAAACATGTTGGGCTCCATTGCTGTGCTACCAGACAGTTATATGTGGTTAGCTTGCTCATTTAACTGCTGAAATTTCATGAACTCTGTATAACAATATCTTATTGATAGAAGTTTGAGTTATCTCTGGACCACTGACTATTGCCATTGCAAAACTTGGGTCTCTAAGCAAAAGGAATGAAAAGCTGGCCTACCCTGTCTCTGAATTGTGGACAGTATACTATATAACTAATTCTCAAATATTTCCAATTATCATGGCCATATTTACTTAAGAGGCAAAGAGTGTAGAGCCACCAACTTCTTGGTTCAGATGCCCAACTATCTATTTCCTGCATTTCTTCTCATGTTTTATGGTCTAGTATCTAAGCACCATCCATTTAAAACAATGGGCAACCCAAAATCCAACCTAAGGACCCCAAATTCGGCCAGTGGGAATCACACAATTTCATTTTCACAATACTTAAAAAAAACACCAAATGATATGTTATAAATTCATATGCTTTGATAGCAATTTGTAAAAGTCTGTCACATTTTTCACTATTGTTAGTTTACTTCACAGTACAAAAGCTTAAAAGATTAAAAGGGCTGCTCTATATCACACATTTCTGTTTTCTACACAGTAGCAGTCATAGATATGGGTATAGCATGACAGGCAATATAATTTCATTCTGAATTCTGCACTGTACTGAATAACATATAGCTTCTGGATATGGTTGTATCTTGTCATGTTGCAGCATGATGCTGAATACTGTGTCATGTCATCCCTCAAGCTGCACCTTCCTAAATGTTTTGGTGTTCTCTACTAAGGTAGGAAGTAAGTCATTTAGGTGAGACATATTAATGGAAAAGGCAGTATTGTTCAGTCTTATTTCACCTTAGAATATATACCTTTTATCAAACATACCGTGGTTGGGCCACATCTTCTTTCTTGCAATACTGTGAGATCTCTGATAAAGTGGCTGTGATACCCCACCTCTCGTCCAGTAATCAAGGAGCCTCAATCCTCAACAGTAGCACCAGTGGGGGTTGTACATTGGGAGGATGACCGGTACATACACAGTATTTCCAGATGCAGCTCTCTGCATCAGTTACAATTTCTTTTAAGAGCACACAAAGACCACAGTCAGTCCAGGGCTGGTTTCTTCATCTTTCTCCCCAGGATCCCCAATAAGACTGCCCACTAGCACAGCTAAAGAGTTGAGATCTCAGCTGAGTGGCCAAGCCAAGATCTCCAGTACCCTCTCTTTCCAACCAGTGCTTCGTGTCCCTGCCCAAGTAGCTGACAGACACACTTTGGAGATTTGTTTTATACACACACACACACACACACACACACACACACACACACACACACACACACACACACACACACACACACACATATACACACACACACACCCCTGGGAAAGGTTGACACAGGTTTACTAGCTATTTCCCCTTCTGGCCAGAGTATAAGGTAGTTATTACTGCCACCAGTCAACTCTTTAGCAGCGAAGTTAAGGCCCTCAACAAAGGGTGTCCAATCTTACTGTGTAATGTTACTATTAATACAAATGGTAGTTTGACCAAGAGCAAGGCTATTAGGAGTGACCTACGCAGTGTAACCAAATGAATATGCAAGTATTCTCAGAACTTAAATATCTCTACACAGATCAGCTGCAATGAAATGTTTAAATATATTTAATAAGAAATAATAAAAGAACATGGCAACAGTGGTCCCACTCCACAAAGGGAGTATCTCTACAGACCCTGGGAACTACCGCCCCATAAGCTTAACCAGCCTGGTCTGCAAAGCTATGGAAAGAATCATTATGGAACTCATAAACAGAGACATTGGGGACCTACAGACACTTGATCCCACCCAGTTCGGCTTTGTAAAGGGCAGATCCTGCCTTTTGAACCTGGTTGACTTTTTTGAAACAGTCACTAGAGCCATTGATGAGGGCAAAGCAGTCCATACAGCCTACCTGGACTTGGCTAAGGCCTTCGACACAATACACCACTCAGGCATCATAGATAAGCTCAACAGCTTAAATGTAAACCCTTATGTCACTAGATGGGTTGCAAACTGACTAAAGGACAGAACCCATAAAGTTAAAATCGCTGGAGCAATGTCAGACTCAAAGCCAGTCACAAGTGGTGTCCCACAGGGATCTGTCCTGGGACCTCTCTTGTTCGGCATTTATTTCTCAGATGTTAAAGCAAACATGGGAGGGTTGTGGCTGACAAAGCTCGCAGATGACTGCAAACTAGGTGCCATAGTCGATACACCAACGGACACATACATCCTACAAAAAGGCCTCACAGAAATGGACAACTGGTGCCGGAGTCATGGCCTTAAACTAAATGGCAAAAAATGTATAGTCATCCCCTTTGGGAAAAACAAAGTACCCACAAATTATCACATAGACAGCAACCCACTGAGTATGGAAAAAGTAATCAGAGACCTAGGGACCCAAGTCGACAGTGACCTCTCATTTGACACCCACATTGCCAAAGTGGTTAGAAAGACATTCTACCTTACACACCTTATCATGAAGGGATTCACATCCAGATCCAAGGATGTCATTGTACCCCTATACTCCTCCCTCATCAGACCCATGATTGAGTACAATACCCCATTTGGTATGTACCTCACCCGACATTTGCAACAGCTGGGGAGACCACAAAAGTACCTCACCAAGAGGATCAAGGGTCTCCAACATATGTCTTATTCTGCCAGACTAAAGAAACTCCAGCTCTATTCAATAGCATACCGCCTGCTCAGAGGTGATCTGTGCCTGACGTATAAGGCCATGTCCAATCAGGAACTGATGGACATACTCCACCTCAAAAAATCCAAATCCATCAGAACCACGAGAGCTAAAGACTTAAACCTCGGCACAAGTATGAATAGGACATGCTGGAGGGATAGATTCATAACTCAGAGGCTTCCCATGCTGTGGAACAGAATCCCAGTTCATGTTAGGCAGAGCCCCTCACTAACTCTCTTCAAGAGAAATCTTGATGAGTGGATGGGAGATCGTAAGTTTGCCCCAGGGGTCACATCTGTGTCACTACTAGACAGGGGCACAGTAAACTAATTCTATTATATAAGGGGACCTTCACTGTGTCACTACTAGACAGAGGCACAGTATTCTAAATCTATTCTGTGCATTTTTGTACCATTTCATGGGGTGGCAAAAGCCACATCACTATGGCTAGGCTTACAAATGCCCCAGGGCAGATAGCCTAGTACTAAACTATGAAACTATGAAACTATAAATATACATGTACAGTGATATCAGAGTTCAAAATCACAGGAAATATTTAAAACAACATCGCAGGACAGTCTCAAATAAATAAAGGAAAAATATCTAGCCTAAGCATTGCTATATTCGCAACTATATCTAAAAGAATTATACTATACCCTAGTACACTTACTTCAGAGCAAGCAAGGCAGATGTGGTGAGTGGATCTAGATGTCAGGT
The DNA here is from genome assembly GCF_019279795.1 of Protopterus annectens. Taxonomy (NCBI): domain Eukaryota; kingdom Metazoa; phylum Chordata; order Ceratodontiformes; family Protopteridae; genus Protopterus; species Protopterus annectens. Next base: position 1,158,959,415 of record NC_056726.1, on the reverse strand, counting down.
TAAAGAGAAATACAGAATATTATCTCTCACTAAGAGACTTCCCATATTAATATCTCAAATGCTGAGATAGGTTGCAGAATGACATAATTTCTTGTCATCTGACTCTATCCCAGGTGAAAAACAGCCACTGATGCAGTTGGTAGCATTTACCATCTGCCTGTGAAAATGCATACACAAGGGCTTTTCCTCAAATCCTGATACTTGCTGGAAGTCATAAAACAATAAAACGCTTGCAAGACAGTGCAGAAAGTTGCCTAGTTTTAGACATTGGTTCTCCTTGCTGTCAAAAAGAAATTTAATTTCAGCTATTTTTCTGAAGTTTTGCAAGTTAACCTCCTGTGTTCCAGGTTCCCCTATTAAAATATATACATTTAAACAGTCACAATAGTGTATATGCATTTATGTTCTTTTCCAGTAGGGTACACTGTGGATACATCTTTAAGCTCAGTACTTTACAAACTCTTTTCAACATACGTCTGCACAAACATACACATAACATACAGTTCTAATAAGGTTGTACCACAAGCATCTTACATGAAGCATGTTGACATTCACAAATGACACATAACCATTTACAAAATTCCAGACAGCTGTGCTGGCAGTATGCCTCTCTGTCACACTTCTATATAAATCATGTAGATATTTACAAATTACATATAATTATGTACAAAATTCCAGATAGCTTGCCTGTCAATATCTCCTTTTGTAAAAAAATTATAAAGACTAAAGGCAAAAGTGAGATAAAACTTCCACAAAAGATTTTTAATCAACAAACAGCAAGTAAAGTAAGTGCTTTCATCTTGTTTCAATGAACAAAACTTCATCAGACAAATAAGCATTGCCCAACCCAACACTTTAAATACTAGAAGTCTAAGATAGCTTAATTACATTGTTAAACAACACCTTTCAATTCAAACTTCCATTAAAAGGATAACCTAAAAAGATGTATTATTAATAAAAAAACAACAAAACCATAAATGAAAAAATAATTATTATAGCATATATATGTTTAAAAAGATCAAGCACAATAAATACAAGTGCAAAAATTACTGTTATAGTTAACTATTAACAAGTTAGCACCAACAACAAATGGGTATGTGTATATGAAATAATTCACTACCTTTGTAAACTTCTTAATTTTAGAATGCATGTTAATGAGCATGCATCATTCAGGCCTGGTTGACAATAGCCATTCAATCATATTTGCCACAATAATTCTTGAAGTTCTAATTTTAAAGAAGAAGGTCCTCTGGGGGTCTTGTTCCACCTGATCTGTAACCGAAAACTAAAGTTGTGATTGGGGTATTCTTCTGCATGTTTTGCTAGCGCGTTCTCAGTTTTTAGATTTTTAATACTGTAGATGTGCTTGTATACCCTTTCCTTAAACTTATGGTCATTTTTTCCAACATAAAAACAGAGGCATAGTTCACAAGTGGCTAAATAAACCACACTTGTGGAACTACAGTTAAATCTTTTGTTGTATGAATACCGTGTTCCTCGAATGTTAAAAGTTGCCTCTACTTCCATAAATCTGCACTATGGGCAATTTTCACATTTATGCATTCCTGCTGCTGTCACTGTCTTAACCTTTCTCCTTTCAAATAAACTTTTCAAATTAGGCCCTCTCCCATAAATAACCTTAGGTTTTTGCTCAACTATGTGCCTCAGTTCGTCATCAGCCATGGGTGCAGCTACTAATGGGGAAGGTATCACACACCTGACCTGACCTCAGTTTGCAGACTTTCTGCTGTGATCCACTTACAGTCCAAACAATGAATTAGATTCAGTGCCTATGTAGTGGATGGCATGACAAGAAACCAAAAGCCAGCAAATTTTAGACAATAAAATACATGTTATGGGTGTGATGCAGTCGTATGTGAGCATTTTTTTTTTTTATCTTAGCAGGCAGACAGATATTGTGGTCAGTGGACAGGTTTTTGAGACTAATATTGAAGCATTTTACTGCGTCTTGCTAGCATTTAAATGTTTTGTTTATATTAATTAGCATTGAAATACATTTTAGTATATTTGCGTTTCATTGCAGTTGGACATCTGAGGCACATAGTAAACAAAGTAGATGTTATTGCGAAAATAAATGATTCTTATGTCATTTATGCATTATTCTGACTTGCAAGACTGCTGTCTGTAAAATAAAGTTTAACTACATAGTGTGGCCCTCTTTATTACCACAGTCAGATGCATGGAATGTACACAGTCAGTTAAGGAAATTGACTGAGTTTTTGGCATTTGTAAAGTGTAAACGATAGTTAATGTGGCTTTATGGGACCTGTGTGCATTTGTATGAAGTAGGCTAGAAGATTTTACTTTACATACCATGGGAAACAAATGTAAATTTTATTTATTATTTCATTTAACATTTGTTTACCAGGAAAGTCCGACTTGAAACAAAGGCAATTTTCATCCGAGGCCTGGGGAGAAACTCTCAAGATGCATGTCTTTGAAACGTGGGAGGAAACCGGAGCACCTGGTGGAAACCCACATGAACACAGGGAAGACATGCAGACTCCTCACAGAAGGCACTCCAGCTGAGAATCGAACCAAAGAACCACTTGCTGTGAAGTGACAATGCTACTGCTGCACCACTGCGTTGTCCAATATCCATATTCATAGGTTCATAGGTTGGTACGAGGCTATCGACCCTATGGCCTATACAAGCCTAGCCTTAACAATTCCCTGGCTATTTCTTCCCACAATATCTACTTCCCTGGACCCCTGTTTAGCTAGGTGACTGATGTGATCCCTGCGGTGAATTTCCTATCTCCCATCCAATCGTCAAGGTTCCTTTTGAAGAGGGCCAAAGAGGCGCTCTGCTTGACATGTATGGGCAGTCTTTTCCAGAGTCTGGGGAGTCTCTGGGTCAGGAACCTATCCCACCAGCATGTTTTGTTTATTGTGATGACAACATTTAGATCCCTTTGCTATTAACTTACTATACACCTCTGGGTTTGACATGGCCTTGTATGTTAAGCAGAGATCGCCTCTGAGTAGACGATATGCGTCAGAGTATAGCTGGAGTTTTTTTAGATGGTCAGCATAGGGCATTTGCTTTAGGCCTGTGATTTTTTTAGTGAGGTATTTCTGCGGCCTTTCCAGTTATTGCAGATGTCTTGAGAGGTACATAACAAATGGGATGTTGTATTCTATAATGGGTCTAATGAGGGATGAGTACAGTGGGACAATGACCTCCTTTTTTCTGGATGAAAAGCCCTTTGTGATGAGGTATGCCACATAGAAGGATTTTCTGACTGTTGTGGCGATGTGGTTATCGAAGGTGAGACCACTGTCCACCTGTGTCCCTAAGTCTCTTATCACACTTTCTGTGTTTAGTATACTGCCAGTTATGTGGTAAATCACGGGTACATGTTTTTATCCCAAGCTTTTTATCCGAGCTTGAGCCAATGGCACAGGCACCAAGCATCTGTTTCTTTAAGACCCTTTTTTAGAAACTCCACATCTTTTGGGGATTCAATAATGGCTCCCAGTTTGCAGTCATCTGCGAACTTTGTTAGCCAGAGTCCCTTAGTGTTTGCCAGTACTTCAGAGAAGTAGATGCAAAAACAAGAGCAGTAACCACATCTCCCCAAGACAATCAGAACAGCAGATCCAGGAAAAAAAATAGACTTTAATTTTCACCAACACAGTAATAGCAGAAATTCACAAAAAAAATCAGTTTAGAGCACTTTCACCCAGTAAAATACTAGGCTTCTTCAGAGCAGTCTCAGGACTGAACCCTGAGATACTCCACTTGTCACTTGTCTGGAGCTAGATTTAGATTTGGTTACTTTTACAGTGTGGGTTCTGTCAGTAAGCCAGTTGGCAACCCATCAAGTGGCATAGGGATTAATGCCCAGCTTAGTAAGTTAATCTATGAATCCAGAGTGGGGGATGGTGTTGAAGGCCTTGGAAAGGTCCAGATAGGCTATGTGGACTGCCTTACCTTTGTCCACAGTTCTGAAGACTGATTCAAAGAAGTCAATCAGTTTCAGGAGACAAGATCAGCCCTTCGTGAACCCAAACTGGGTGGGGTCCAGTGTTTGAAGGTTGCCAGTGTCTTTGTTTATAAGTTCCATGATAATACATTCCATGGCCTTGCAGATCAGGCTCGTCAGACTAATGAGGTGGTAGTTCCCAGGATCCAAGGTGGAGCTCCCTTGTGGAATGGGATAACTGTAGCTATGTGTCACTCAGTGGGCACAAAGCCAGAGGATATTATTTTATCTTTTTACCTCAGAAAGACATCTGACAGATTGGCTGTAATTTGCTATAAATGCTGAATAGATGGGCTGTCTGTGAATGAAAATGACTGACTCTGCTTTTCCGATGAAGTAAATTTGTAATTAATCTAACTTTGTAGAACTAGAGTGTATTTGTGTAAAGCAAGTTGGAATATGTTACTGTGGCTATTATTTTAAATTATAGTCACACATATGAGGTGTACACATACAATAAAATGGCTATAATTCATGCTCATAGAGGCAATCCATGGATGACTTACACCTGTTGTTGTAGGAAGGATATGTATAATTGCAAGCAATTCTCTTCTCAGTTTAATTGCTTTCTTGCTTTATTTATTCATATAAGTTTAATGACCTATAAATTTTACAGGTACAGAGACTTCTTTCAGTCTTATCCTATCTCAAGGCAGAGATAAGATCAGATAAAATTACAAAAACAAAGAGTCTGTGCAGATAGAGAGCAGTAATAATAATAATAATAATAATAATAATAATAATAATAATCAGAGATATGGATATACAGTTCACAAATAAGCAAAGGCCATAAGATTAGGCTCACCTAAGCAAACTAATGCGAACCAGCCAAACAATCCTTCATTATGTTATTAGGAAGAGGTGGTATCAAAGCCCCCCAGGCCTGTGGAAAATACGGCCCAGACCACAGAATCCTTTATAAATGCATTCTATGAACACCTTCAGGAATGCATGGGTCATGCAATCCCAAATAAAACCAAGACCCAATCCTAAAAAGGCAGACGTCCTGTCTGGTGGACCCCAGCCATAAACAAAATATACAACAGAAGGAAGATACTAAATGATAGAGCAAAATCCCAAAAAGGGAAGGCATCACTGATCAGTATTAGCAAAAAACTACGGGCACTCATAAAATTGTCTAAGGTCAGCTTCAAGAGAAAAATTGCACAGGACACTAAGGATAATCACAAGGCTTTCTTTAGTTATGTTAGGAACCTGGGTGGTAATTTCCAGATATGTTCAGAATTAGTCCAGAATGACAAAAAATACACCGAACCCACAGACGTTGCCAACATCTTAGCTGACAGGTTCAGCGCAAACTTCTCCCCCCCCTCCCCACCAAAAGGGCAAATATCTATCCCAGCAGAGTGCTGCCCCCCTGACATCTCAGATGCTCAGGTAAGAGCCGCCCTCTCCAAAGCAAAAAAACACAGCATCAAGGGGACCAGACGGTGTCCCGGGCTGCGTCCTACATGAACTCCAAGAAGAGCTAAACCCAAACATAAAACTACTGTTCAATCTCAGCCTTACTACAGGATATGTGCCCAAAGAGTGGCGTACAGCAACAGTAGTCCCTCTCCATAAAGGTGGTGCCTCAATGGATCCTGGAAACTATCGCCCCATAAGCTTGACTAGCTTGGTCTGCAAAGCTATGGAAAGGATCATCATGGACCTCATAAATAAAGATATTGGGGACCTACAGACACTGGATCCTACCCAGTTTGGCTTTGTTAAGGGCAGATCCTGCCTCTTAAACCTGGTTGATTTCTTTGAAACAGTCACCAAGGCCATTGACGAGGGGAAGGTGGTCCACACAGCCTACCTGGACCTCACAAAAGCCTTCGATATAATACCCCACTCGGGCATTATAGATAAGCTCACCAGCTTAAATATAAACCCCTATGTCACTAGATGGATTGCAAACTGGCTCAAGGACAGAACCCACATGGTTAGAATTGCTGGAGCCATGTCAGACTCCAAACCAGTTACAAGTGGTGTCCCACAAGGCTCAGTCGTGGGACCTCTCTTGTTCGGTATATATTTCTCGGAGGTACAGGCCAACACGGAAGGACTGTGGCTGACCAAGTTCGCAGATGACTGCAAACTGGGCGCCATAATTGACTCTCCAGCCTACACAAGCATCCTCCAAAAGGGCCTCATAGAAACAGACAACTGGTGCCAGAGCCATGGCCTCAAGCTAAATGCCAAAAAGTGTATAGTCATCCCCTTTGGCAAAAACAAAGTGCCCACAAATTACCACATAGGTGGTAATCCATTAAGTACAGAAGAAGTAATTAGGGACCCGGGGACCCAAGTTGATAGCAATCTCTCATTTGACAACCACGTGGCCAAAGTGGTTAGAAAAACATTTTATATAGCCCACCTAATCATGAAGGGATTCACATCTAGATCAGGGGAGGTCATCGTGCCTCTTTACTCATCCCTCATCAGGCCCATAATTGAGTACAATGCCCCTTTTAGGATGTACCTTACCAGACACCTGCAGCAACTGGAAAGACCCCAAAAGTACCTCACCAAGAGGATCAAAGGGCTCAAACAGATGCCATATGCTGCCCGGTTAAAGAAACTCCAGCTCTACTCAGTGGCATACCGCCTGTTCAGAGGCGATCTGTGCCTGACGTATAAAGCCATGTCCAACCCGGAATTAATGGACATGCTGCACCTCAGAAAATCCAAATCCCATCGAGCTACACACTCGAGAGACTTGAACCTCAGCACTGAAATAAATAGGACATGCTGGAGGGACAAATTCATAACCCAGAGGCTCCCTTCACTCTGGAATAAAATCCCAGTCCAGGTTAGGCAGAGTCCCTCATTGACTCTCTTCAAGAGGAATCTTGATGAGTGGATGGGAGATCGTAGGTTTACCCCGGGTATCACTTCTGTGTCACTGTTAGACAGAGGCACAGTATACTAACCTCGAAAAAGGGCATAGCATAATAAATTTAAAATGGGTGGTGAAAGCAAACACATTCTGGCTAGGCTTATAAATGCCCTAGGGCAGATAGCCTAATATGAACCTATGAACCTATAAAGCAAGTAATTTCTTTGTTGATTAATTGTTAACTGGGAGCTACTATTTGTGAGCTTTGAACATTAAGCCCTGAACACAGTTTATTTTATTTTTTCCATGAAATTATAAAAGTAGGCCAAATTTATTTCCTTAGATATGATATTTTTCTTGGGCCAGCACTGAATTAAATGACTGGAAAACACCTCTAACATGCATTTCAGAGCCTTAACCACTGCATAGCCTAACATTCATCAGATTCTCAGCTTCATTCACTCATACCCATTACTGCATACTGATGTTTTCATCAGTTAATGTGTGCTGAGTTGAAAGAAACAAGAACAGTAGATAAAAATGTTGAAGAAAAAAATTTTAAAATGCACCACATATCATCCAGAATGGCATTGCTCTGGAGGACATTGTAGCCCCGAGACTCTGAGATTAATTTGGTTATTTCATCCACAGGTACATTTTACAGTTTTTGACAGTTATGGTCTAAGACAAAAGGAATGAGAAAAAAAACCAAAGAGTAATAAGAAGTGTGGAAAGACAAACAAAAGTACAATTTATACAGCAAAGGTAGGCCAGGATGGGGGGGGGGGTAAGGTACACTGGGGTAACACAATGGTCAGAGTGGGAAGCAAAGGAGAGGACATGAATTCTTCTGCCTGGAACTCCATTTTTACCTAAGAACAACTTGACTGTAGCTTATAATTTCTATTAGTTGAGGGAAAAATCTCCTAAAACAAATAATATCCATTTTGCCAATTCATATAATCCTCAGCTTTTGTTGGTGTCTACTAATGATTGCACAAGTCAGATGTTTCTGTAGATATTTATCCAGAGGCTACTGAGTGGTATCATTTTTTCAAACACACTGCATACATCAGCTCAGACTGTCTGACTAAGACAATTTATTGTATTTGATAGTCTGGAAATATTTGTTTATTCTATCACTTCAAAGGATTACAATGTACTACAGTTTTCAGACTTTTTGATAGCAGAGTTTTTTTTTCTAATGTTTGACCGACAACAAGATAATCAGTTGCAGTCCAGTGATCCATGTGAAGGGTGCTCTTGGGCTATTTTTCAAATGTTGGCTGGCTCTGAGATGATGCAGATTTGGGGTAAAAAGAAGTGATGAAGATGAGACTTTACTTCAAACATCTACAACAGTGTGGTTATTGCAGAGTAAAGTGTAGTACAAGAAATAATTGAATTTCATGGCATACTAGTGTTTGAGGTGCGTTTCTCAGAATCAGGACCAGTTACAATAGAACAAGAACAGTCATCCATCTACCTTCTTAATTGAATAAACTACTTGGAACATCAACAAGGTGTCTTTATTCTGCCCATATGGTGGGGGGGGGGGGGACTTCAAAGACAGAGTCTCTTAGATCTGCTAGCTAAAGTGATTTCATCTGGACTAATCCTATGTAATGTGTTTCCAGTTACAGTAAAGTGTTATGTCTGACCTTGAATACTGGGAAAATTTGTGATTATACCATGTTTACCCATGAATGTAATGACATGAAACTGCACAGCAACAACAAAAATAATTTGCAAGGAATTTAGCCAAAGTACTGAACTCATGGTTCATTATATGGACCTAAAATGACGGTTGCTTACAGTATATGACCGTATGAATTTCTTTGCTATCTTTTGCCCAGCTAATTCCAGTAGGGACAAGGAGGAAGAAGGTTATGTTTTCATGGTCAGTATGCAGAGAAGAAATTCACTCAGAGTGAAACAGCAGACCAGCACAGTAGACAAATGGAGACTGAAGGAATAATCTAAGAAATGCATCATGTGACATTTCCTCCCACTTAACTGCACATCATTAAACTTCTGCATTGATAGGAAGGCGTGTAGAATTCAAAATAATGGAACTATGTGGCTGTAATTAGATAGTGATAATTATTGAACTAGTGTTGACTACTGAACTATAACTTTAGTAAGAGCACATTGGTCTAGAAGTACTGCCTACAAAATGAAACTGCAGTTGCAACAAAGAACAGTGAGGTAGCAGAAATGGACAAGGATTATAGATCTTATGATTCATAATTTTTAAACAGCTAGGTTCTGTTATAAGGAGAGTTTACTTGACCAATAACAGTGAAACTTGATAGTAAAATGATTATCATATTCTACAGCCTAAACACATATAGAAAGACAATAACATGAAAATACACTGTTTAGTTTCTTGTACTGCTGATTATGAAACAATCTGAATGTTCTAGCAGTATTATTCAATTTGTGATTCAGTGTTAGCTATCCAAACCTATGTTTCTCACTGCATACATGTATAGACACAAGTTAAGTATAAATGCAGTTTTAATATATATGAAATGAATGCAACACACTCTGTGTATGCATTGATTCAAATTAATTTTACTACGCATGCCCTGGTATAACTCCAAGCAGTTGCGCTTTCTGTGGAGCTTTAGCCATAAATGGCATAATGCCACATCATCAGCCTTCGACCTCATGATTATAGGTTTATAATTTCATAGGTTGCCACTAGGCTAGCAATCACTAGGGCTCTTACAAGCCTAGCCACACAACACAACCCATTTGGGTCCCAATTATCATGAGCTTCTATATGGGGGCCATGTTAGTTGGGAAGTAACTAAGGATTTGTAGGGGGTGTTAGCTAGGATAACACTTCTTATTGATGACCTGTCTCCATAAGGGACATGGAGGTCCAGACCAGGGTGAAGTTTATGATTTCCCATCCAGTTGTTAAGGTTTAATTTGAATACAATAAGGGGATGAACTCCATTTTGCATTTATGGGGAACCTATTCCATAATGTGGGAATCCTTTGAGACACAAATTTATCTCTCCAGCATGTCCCGTTTATGTCACTAGCAAAATTCATATTTTTGGATCTAGTGTTTCTAGTGCTTACTAGCCTGCATAACAAAACTCATCAAAACAGAGAATACCTTCATAGCATGTGCATTTGAAAGGGTGAAGCTGTCCAGCTATACTGTTTCCTTGAGAGCAGTGCTTATATTTAAATCATGTCTGCAGTAAAGATCTCATAAGAACTTTTTGGCCGTAATGCATATGGAGGGGATGCTTAAAGTGTACCTGAAAAACAATGAAAGAAATAATCCTATGATGTAGAAGAAGCTACTCTGACTCATGGTCAAAATCACAATCAAGTGGTCAAAATCAGAAGTGTTCAGTTACACAGTAATCAATCTGCAGAAACTCAACCACTCAAAACAAGAACCTCATTCTTCCACTACTTAAAAACAATACATTTAAATGTATGTATATATATATATATATGTGTGTGTGTGTGTGTGTGTGTGTGTGTGTGTGTGTGTGTGTGTGTGTGTGTGTGTGTGTGTGTGTAGTACTAGGCTAACTGCTCTGAAGCCCCATTTTAAGTCTAGCCAATAACCTCTGATCAGAATCTTAAAACTTGTACCTTGTGTCTATAAGATGAATACTTTAACCATTATGCCAAACATATTTATTTTTGTGTTTATATATGAGTTTATTTATGTTTTGTCCAAGAGAGTCTCCTGCTGGGCAAATCCAATTTTCAATGAGACCTGGTGAATTAAATTTCAAATGAATATGGCCAAACTGATACATAACAAAATAACAGCATAGATAAGAGTGCATAGCACAGTGCATTAGCCCACTAGAGTTCAATAACCTTCAGTACAGAAGTAAACAAAGAATACTAGAATTAGATAATCACTTAAACCCATGTTTCAGTAAAAGAAGATACGAAAAACCGCAAAACAGAAGAAGAAATATATCCTATTTTAGTATTTGGGAATAATATATACTTCCATGACCCTTTTGGACAGAAACAATCAATAAGAAAAGTTTTATCTTAACTAACACCCTTGCCCACAAATCCTTAGTTACCTCTCTACTATCATGTGTCCCTCATATAAATGCCCGTGATACATGGGGACCCAAATGGTTTATGGTGTGCAACCAGGCTTGTAAAGGCCCTAGTGGTCATTATCCTAGTAACAACCTACGAACCTACAAACTGTATTAGATACAAACAGGTTAACTGGGTTTGTGTTTTTGTTTCACATGTGAGTTTTTCATGTCGACTTTTCCCTCTCCTTGGAAATTGCTAAACAGGAAAATTTCCAGATGATGGTAAAGTAGCTGTTTTGTTGGTTCTAGGACATCAAAGAATTTTGCAAAATGGTTTAGATGAATTATTGGAGTGGGGCTTACTCAAACTGGATCGGGTTTAACTATACTATATGTAAAATATTACATTTAAGACAAAGATATGCTATATACCCATATAGTCTAGACTGTAGGTCACCATCACGAGTTGGATGACTTAGGGATCATGATTAATAACAAAATGGGATTTTGATGCCATGGAAATAAGTTTTTAAGGCTTTTAGGAATATTTTTTAGAACAATATCCTATACAGAGGAAACCAGAGCACCTGGTGGAAACTCAGATGAACACAGGGAGGAAATGTAGACTCCACACAGAAGGCTCCCCAGATGAGAATCAAGCCAGGGATCCTCTTGCTTTGAGGTGCAACACTGTACAGTAGGTGAATTGGACACTCTACATTGGCCATAGGAGTGAGTGTGCCTGTGAGTGTGTGGTGTGGAAGCACTACTACATCAGGGCTAGCGACCCGGATCTGTAAACTTGGGCTCTAGATGATTGACACTGTTGAAGTGACACCCCAATCCCAAGTGCAAAAATGGGAAAAGGGGGTTTTGAGTGGATGGATGGATCCTGCATACAGTCTTGTGTGTTAGCACTACTTTATAAATGTTTAATTAGATCACTCATTGAGTATGGTGTATTGTATGGTTTTGTATGTACTGTAAATGTCAAATTAGAAAATCAAAGATAGCAAATGTTTCACAAAAATATTAGATGGATTAAATACTAAAAGTATGAAGAAATATTATTGTCTCTACAACTCTTTTCGTCATATTATAGAATTATTAGAAGAAATTTGATTTGTGTTTACAAATGTTTTTACAATCAGGAGATGAAATGAACTTGCGGTGTTCTAGTAAGTGAATGTAATAATATAAAAATAAATAATTTATTACTGGGCCTACGAAATATGCATAGAACAGTAGGCAGATATGAGTTTCATTGCACAGCAGGGCATATTTGGAGTACATTACCTTGAGACGTGAAGGCTGCTGAAAATTTGTTGTGTTTTAAAAAAAGATTGGATATATGGTATGAGAATACAATTAATTGGTCATTATCTTTATGGAATATGGCTTGTTGTGATCTCTTTTAAGGTCTTACAACTTAATTGATACATTAAAACATTAGTGTTATAGATACATAGGTAGAAGGTGACTTGTATTCTGTGTACTCAAAGTTGTGAAAAATTTGACAGAAATATAATAACACTGGCTGACTAATACATCAAAGTAGATAGAAAATAATTTTGTGGATAATGAGTAGGAAATGACATAAAAGGCACAGTAAACATGCACAAATACTACATTCTAAGTACAACAATGCTTCCCAGATACTGTTTTAGGCATGCAATGGACATTTGAAGGGAGGAATTGGCATGACAAATGCCCATCCTCAAAGGCATTATTACTTAACTAAGTAGCTATTTTTTTATGAAATCATTTCAGGTATTAAATACATTAGTAATATACTAAACACAATGTAACTTAAGAACAAAGGTGCTCACAAAAGGTCAAACAGTCTGGCTAGTAGCATTATGGATTAACAGTGGTAGAGATTTAAAATTATTCAGCCATCTAAATAAATGAAAAAGTGTAATTAAGCCATGCAAAGCTCAAGGAGTTTGTCCTGAATACATCTATAAAGGTAGTTTATTCAAAAACTGAGATTAGATAATGCAAGTCCCAATACTCAAAAAAGTAAGCAGAATTCATATGAACTGTGAGTCATTCTGCTACTGAGATGACTGCAATTTAAAACAAGAGCAATTTTCTGAGATTCAGCAATTTTGAATTTGGTGTACATTTTGTTTTGACAATAAGGGACTGATGACCTTTTTCTGCTCACCATTTGCAAAAAACATTTGAAAATGATGAATAAAAAATAATATGTGTGTGTGTGTGTGTGTGTGTGTGTGTGTGTGTTTGTATATATATATATATATATATATATATATATATATATATATATATATATATATATATATAGCTACCTTTTTCTATATCTATCTAAAAAGAAACAATTTTTTTTGCATAGGGTCAAGTCCCCGTGTATCACTTGATGATGTATCATTTAGGAACAAGTCCACCATAACTCCAGAAATTATGTGTACCAACTACTCAGTCATACCACACATTTATATTACCCAATATCGAACATTTAAGTTAGGAATACCTAAACGTCGAACTGGCAATATTGAAAAATTAAAACTGCAAACGGCCGATTTAATGTAGGGAATGAATTCCCTTGGCCGCAAAAAAAAAAAAAGTCTTAAACCAAAATGAAGTGCCCCCCACACTAAATATACCAACTTTGAGATTGCTGTACAGTGGGGAAAGGGGCAAAATCTGCATAATGGCCAAGGGAATTCTTTCCCTGCGTTAAATCAGCCATTCATGTTTTTTTTTTTTGCTTTCGCTATTACCAGATCGACGTTTAGGTATTCACTAACCTAAACGTTCGATCAGGTAATAGAAACCCCATACCACAGTGGTAAGTGTGCTGTTGGCTGTCACAAAAGAATACATGGTGATGAAAGTCACCACAACATAACATCATTGGAATGAAGATGCATAACAGCAGAGTCAGCAATACCTCATAGTTATGCCATACATTTTCCACCGAATTGCACTTTTCAGTAGTCTCAGGAGTACTTTTGCTCCTCAAAGTAAAAAAGGGAAAACTTTGGTCAAATGTACTACCTTTCTCTCTGCATATATTAACAAAGGGATACCACTGGTCAAATGTACTACCTTCCTCTCTACATATTTTAACAAAGGGAATCCATTGGTCAAATATACTACCTTTCTCTCTGCATATATTCATTTTTTATTTAGAAATATTACTGCAAATACTAATCCTGAAGAAATGCTATACTATATGTATTTGTATAACTAATTCATGTTATGTAATCGTATGGGAGAACACCATATACTGCTGCGGAAAGGCTGTGTCTTTTGGTGTTATGCCTTACCAAGCACTTAGACATGAGGTTTGCACACAAGAGCCATTTATGCCTTATGAATGTATGCATGTAAATAATCTGTATCCACTTTTACACAACTAACCACCTTACAACTTTCTTTTCTGCCCATGATAATACTTATACCCCAGCATTATGTCTGTTTTATTTACTTCAGGTTAAAGGTGTGGCCTACAGCTGTTGCAGGTGTATTTTTAAAATGCTGTTATTTCCACTGGAAAAGTTACATCACAGTGGTAACAGGTTCAAAGCTGTAGGAAATGGCTAAAATACAGGGAGAGAATCTTAACTCATTACATCCGAGTGATGCCTCCAGGTGCATCTGCAGTTAACTCCTACTGATGCCTCTAGGCATCAAATATTGGTTGTTCATATTTGCATCAATAATAGCAAAACCATGCTGTGTACAAGGTTTTAAAATATTTAATCTTAAAGCTTACACAATAGCAAACTCAACTGCATTAATATTTGACCTCTGTCTAGTGCAGGTCAGGAGGTGTTGCTGGTTAGGTTTAGAGAGAGAGAGAAAAGAGTTTTAGAATTAGGGAGCAATCGGAAAAATTAAGTTTAGGGAGGGTGTTGGTGTTTTAGGTATAGGCAGTGATTGGAGACTTTAGGGTTAGGGAGGAGAGGGGAGTGGAGGTTTAGATTTAGGGACCAAGGAGTTAGGTTGGGAACTGTATTGTAACTTTACTTTTAGGGTTTAAATTCTGGTAGAACTATGTAGTGTACATAACTGGATGTTCAAGCACTTGCTTTTTCAAGCAAGTGGTAGCGAACAGCTGTATTGAAAGCTACCATAGGTTCATAGGTTCATAGGTTCATACTAGGCTATCTGCCCAAAACTATGCCTGTATATCTGCAATCTCCCATCCATTGGTCAAGATTCCTCTTGAACAAGACCAGATGAGACTGAATAGAGCTGGAGTTTTTCAGTCTCAATCATAGGTCTAATTCTAGATGTGAATCCCTTCATGATCAGTGGGTGATATAGAAGGTTTTCCTAACTACTTTAGCAACATGAGTGTCTTTTCTGTGCTCAGTGGATTGCCACCTATATGGTAGCTATTGGTGACTGTCTCGAAAAGTCAACCAAGTTTAAGAGGCAGGATCTGCCTTTGACAAAGCCAAACTGAAGTTGATCCGTTCCATTATGATCCTCTCCATGGCATGTGAGTTCTGTAGTAGGCCCATGTTTCTATGCTTTAAGGTCATATTAAATGCCCATAGTGACAGACAAATACCAAGCATATAGGGCACCTCCAAACACATCTAGTGTTTCCAGTAATTCACAGGTAATTTGTACTGAGTAAATCAGTTGATTGTATGATTGATTTTGACAGTGGTTCAGTATTAAGTTTAACACTTGACAGTAAGGCTAATATTTAATTTTTCATTCTGCTGCATTCATCTCTACACCGATTATTACTCTCTGGTACATCGTGTGAGTGGTTCACTTGAAGGCATATAGGCTTTAGCTTGCTACACATTTTATTTCCCTAAATGGTGTATGAATGATCTTAAATTATTTTGTGAATTGGCAGAAAAATATATTTTTCTGCTGAGAACAATTAACAATATGGGCCATATGATATGATTATAATAACTGCATAGTATAGTTGACATTATTTTAAATAAAACTGCATCAGTCTATATTTAGGCATTCTCTGCATTCAACATATCTCATACAGAAGAATATTCTTTTTAAGTTTTTCTACAAACAAGTTTATCTCTTGCTCAGTAATGGCCAAGTGCCCTTGCTTCATATGTGTTGCACAACAAAATATTTGTTATTTCTGACATGCAGATGTTCATGATGCCTCATTTCCCAAGTCATGTCATTACCACACAATACAATGCACGTTGTGTTAAACCTTCAGTTTCCTAATAAAATGCTAAAACTATAGATGTAATATGAAGACAGTTGTCTTAGCTAAAGAAAGCCGTCTCAGAATTTTACATTAGTGGAGTTTTTTTGTAACATTTTTATGGACTGAGGATGACTGGGTGAAGAAAATGAACATTACCACTTCTGAATATACAAGAATGTTTTCATGTCTATGTCACCTTGTGTTTTTAATTACAGAAAAATCTTATATTCTCTACGCAAACAACTGCCCTTTGTTGTCTAACCCACTGGTTTAGTTGTACAGTTTTTGTTTGTTTTTCTGTTATTTACTCACTGTTTTATACATTTATATCTCTGAATGATCTGTTTCCATTTAATATGGTTGAACATATCTGATCTTCATTGCTGGTTTGCCATTGTTTCACTGTTGTTTTATAATTTTGCATGCATATGTAAATTGTCAAGTTGAATGTAGAAATGCTGTTCATGGAGTGATAAGAAAAATTATTATCCTGTTGAAATACAAATGCATTTGCTAATTTATCATACAACAATATATGAAAGGAGGTCCAGTCAGCTACAACACCCATTCTTAATGGGGTCTGAACAGTTCAAAAAAATTCAAGGATGAAAGAGATATTCAACAACAAATATTCTAATTAATATTCAAGCTCACCATGTCCTACTATGTTTGTATTCATTATAAACAATATAATACACCTGGTCAGAAACAGTACATGGATCATGTGATTAAAGTACCATTTAAAGCAATAGGGCATGGATGTGGGTATTTTGGATAGGAAAACAGCCTTCTGTGGCTGAGACAGACCTTGGTGTATAACAAACTTTTTTCATGAAGCGGGGCTGTTTTCCTTTCCTAAAGTCATTTCTATTGACTTACTGTGATTATGACATAGGACATTTTACTAAATAATGCAAACATTTAAAGGCAAAAACTTAAATAGGCTTCCTTTCCTTTCCTAAGGTTGTGTTTGCATTATCATGATTAAATAATTTTTTTATCTGTTTTGTAATTAATATACATATATATATATATGTGTGTGTGTGTGTGTGTGTGTGTGTGTGTGTGTGTGTGCATATATATATATATATATATATATATATATATATATATATATATATATATTTATATATATACATATATGTGTGTGTGTGTGTGTGTGTGTGTGTGTGTGTGTATATATATATATATATATATATATATATATATAATATATGTGTGTGTGTATATATATATATATATATATATATATATATATATATATAGATATATGTATATATATATATATATATATATATATATATATATATATATATGTGCGGTCGAGTGGAGTTCGAAAGACATGTGTGGATGGGCGTGCCTTCGTTTAAGATTGGGTGTCGAGCTGGCACCTCGGCACCATAAAAATCTACTGCCAATCATTAACGGGCAGGAGTTCCGCTGTGGTGACCCCTAATCGGGAAAAGCCGAGAGAAGAACAACATACATATATATGTGTGTAGATATATATATATATATATATATATATATATATATATATATATATATATATATATATAATACACAGAAGATGGGTTTTAATGAAACTTGTAAGGAATGTTGTTCTTCACTGTGACATTTATTAACTTTTTAAAGCGTGTTTAGACAGAAAAAGAGAGAGAGAGAGAGAGAGAGAGACTCAACTCGTGGGTGAAAATCCTAAGCAGATTTACCAGTTCTGATCAACAGTGGTCTTCTGAATTCTTATATGGTACAATGACTTTAAGTGCTTGGATTTCAAAACAATGCAAGAAACTGTGCCCAGATTTAACTTTCATAACATCCCATTTCCATGCTGATTGCTGCTGGTTGAATTATTTTTTTGATATATCATTGTGACTACATATAGTCTATCAACTTTCATGCTAAGAGCTCATGAAAGAGCCTGTGATAAATAAAAGTCTGTTTACAGCATTACCTTTTTTCACTGGTATAAAATGGATCAGCCGTTATGGTGAGAGGCTCTCAGGGTATAGCTGTATCTATTCAGCTAGTCCATCATTACTTATAAAAGATGTGTATTTGCATATTCAGGAATGTGAAGGTCTGCATTTGGCCTCTTGCCCACATTGCCTATTATATGGACTGGAGAATATACATATGTTGCTGTCTTATGTGGTTGCAGACACATTTGACCTCAACTGCTTTGAACATCTGTGAATGGGTCACTGAAAAGCTCCATGCCTTACCTTGCTTGCACAGGTATGTTACAAGTTAATGTGCCAATTAAATCATTGTGTGCCAACAAAGTGGCCATTTTGAAGGAACACAAATTTATATAAGCTTAGGTTGTGTGTGTGTGTGTGTGTGCATAATGGTGGGTGGGGGGATAGCATGCAGATATAAATTCCCTTTCATCACCTTAAGGTGTCACTGTGCAGACATCTGGCTTCCCTCTCAAATTTTACACAAGGACAAAGTCAGAAAGCAGAACTAATTTGCAAGATTTCATATAACACATGCTATTCTGATTGGCATTGTTGTTACAGAAGACATTTTTTTATTTTGTTTTTTGTGCGTTTGTATACATGGAAACATGCAGGTTTGTCAGAACCATGGAAAATTTACACCGTAATTCAGTACTGATGTGAAGTGAATAAAACGTTTTGTTTTGGTCTCAACATGTTTCTACTTTTGGTGATAAAACAAGCAAATAATTTTATATTCTGTAAAATGCTTAAGTCATTTCTTTCACGTTTTTTAATAATTTTGTTTGGTCTGAGTTTTAGTTTTGCTCAGTTTGGATTGCATTCGTCATTATTTCTCTGTGCTCGTGCCACTGTGAGTATGTGGAATATAATGGAGACATAAATGAAATAGATTTTTCCTATTTATATACCCAGGGTCAGGGTCGGGTGAAAAAAAATAAAATGAAAACAAAGTGTATTGCAGCCCTATCAAAGCTGCTCAGTCCGTATTCTGTATAAAAATAGTTTCCTATGAACATATTGTAATTGTTCAGTAGCTGAAGTTGGAAAAAAATTAAAAAAATAAAATGCATGACTTTCTACTGCAGCCGTTCTTTAAATAAACCAGTATTAAAGAACCCATGTTGTATTTCCTGCTTCATGTCTGTGTTTCTAGGTATGAAGGTGAACAACTGAGGGAGTGTGGATAAACTTCTATTTATACATACTTTGTTAATGCTTCCTTGTGTCCTAGCATAACTTTATAAGTATATGTAGGCATTTTTTTGAGTACAGTATTATGTTATTTTGTTATAGTCATTTCTAAAAAAAACTTTTTTTCTGAGAAGGATATTCAATACAATGTGCACACATTCATGATTCAAGAGCTGTGACACTCAGATTAGACACTGGATAACTGAAAGAGGCTAGAGGTACCCCACTGACACAACTTAGCAGGCTGCTAGCTCTGTGCCTTAAAAAGCTAGGCTTTGTCAAGTCTGGCTGTGGATGTACACATGCACGCACACACACACACACACACACACACACACACACACACACACACACACACACACACACACACACACACACACACACACATATCTGTACACCCTCCCAACACCCTCTTAATCATGTGTGCTAACTCTGACAGTTATCCAGACATTGCCAGTGCCCTAAACCTAAGCATTATCTTACTAAAAACACTTTCCCACTACACAAGATAAAAAGACACAGAACCCAGACAAAGTAAAACATACAAAGCACATACTCTATCCCATACATTTCAACTGTCCAGATTTTTGCAAAATGTTTAGATTTTTGCTTCATATTTTTGGTCTGTTCTACATAAAATCACTGAGGACTGAAGTCACTAAATAATGACATATATTTGAGTTTCAGACTTCAGAGCCTTCAGAAAATTCATGCTAGTATAAATCCTGTCATTCTATCAACTTTCTAAGTTTATAAGTGCAATATTTAAAACCTGCCCCTATTTTTGGGGCTTTTGTTCCCCCATTATTTTAGGCTTTGTTCATGTTTTAGGCTCTAAAAGTTTGAGAGGTATGTTTCCTGGACTTCCAGCACAATCACTAACAAAACTATTATTCTTGGTGATGTCAACATTGATCTGCAAAGCTTCCGTACTGACTGCTTCCAGCTAGAACCTCTTCGGTTTTAGACAACTTATATACTGAGCCCCACGAGATACAACAAATGTAGTGAACAATGCTCAAGCCTTGGCTTAATACTGGTATGTAATTCTAACAATTTTCCAAAGCTTTGGTAAGTACTTAGCTCTATTCTCTAGCCCTACTATTCCAAAAGATCTCTCTGGTCAGAAAATAAAGAATTCCTGTCCCTATATAAACCAAACAAATTGGCTGGTAAAAGCCTATACTCCTACTGTGTCTCAAACAAATTGGAATATCTTCCCTGATCCATGAGCTCTATTTCAAACTTGGCTACCTTTAAGTGCACACTTAAAGGATTCCCATCCAGAAATGGTTCTGTTCGTGTTCCAGTCCTGGCTAACACCCTCCAACCTATCTACTCTATTTCTTTCCTGCCTTCCGTATCTTCCTGAAACACTACTCCCTTTTCATTTTCTTCTTTTCTCTTCTTTTTATTTTATTTTTTATATTTCTCCAGTCTCCTCTTTTTTTCCATAGCTCTCCCACACTGTGATTATTTTATTCCCTCTGTTTCCGTTCTCTGCAGCTACCCTTTCTCACCATAATTCACACTCCTCTTTTTGTCTGTTTTCCCCACCTTTTCTTTTCCTTCTTTCTGATGGCATCTTACTCTATTCATAGAAAGAAAAATGAATATATATTTGAAAACAATTCACCAAAGTTTCTGCCTAAACAATGTTCAATATCTTTGAAGTTATTGTGCATTATCTGTGTTTTTAAGTTTATTTCCATATTTTTGTATTCATTTTTAGTATATAATTTGTATGAACTTCTATAATATCTTTGTCTAAATATTTTTGTAAATATTTGTCTCTCTTTCTTATGAATATGGAATTTTTCTCTCTGTGCCTCCACTAAAAATTGGTACATTTTGGTCCTGTTTGCACCTTCCTACTAAACAAATGTCAGTAAATACATACATACATACATGCATGCATTTTTAAAATCTGTCCACATTTTTGGACCTTTGCCCCCCACCCCGTTATTTTAGGTATGTTTAATCCTTTTAACCCGTACTCTAACCCTAACCCGCAAACACTTTCATATTCACAATAACTGCTGTAACAAAGTCTTTTGTTCAGACATTACTTTTCCTGCACATGCCTGCTTGCTTACAGTTTATAAAGCTAAACTCAGCCATATCTGATTCACTCAAATGAGCATTCACTCATTTCTGTATTCACTCTTGTTTACACCCAAACAGACTTTCTGCCAAATATGCCATTTGAGTTACACCCATGTGTGTGTGTGTGTGTGTGTGTGTGTGTGTGTGTGTGTGTGTGTGTGTGTGTGTGTGTGTGTGTATATTTATGTATATATATATATATATATAGGTCCCCTACGAAATCCCGAATGCACAGAATCCCAACGCCCAAAATACCGAGACGAAAAGCCCGAAACCCCACATTACCGAAACGTTGAAAGAGCAAAATTCAAAATTGCGAAACTAATACATACATACATACAGCACACACACAAACATACACACATCTTCCCTCCATAACCAAACAAACCAACCTACACTAAAGATAAGCAGGGGGGTGAAGCCCCCTGCACCCCCCATGTGGGGGGTTGTGACCCCCACACCACCCCTACTTTATTATTCTAACTCCAAGATCGCACAAACATATACACAAGGCAAACTCACACCCACACATTACAGTCCCTCACACACACACACACACACACACCACAGTCACAACACACACTTACACAGACTAAAGCCCCTCACAAACACACTTACACACACATACTTACCTGAACCGCAACACCAGAAGCGCTAATTCAAACTCTCTTAACATCGGGATTTTGAATTTCTCGCTTCACGTCTTTTGGTAATGTGGGGTTTCGGGCTTTTTGTCTCGGTATTTTGGGCGTCGGGATTCTGTGCGTTGGAATTTCATAGGGGACCCATATATATATATATGTGTGTGTGTGTGTGCCTCTGTGTGTGTGTGTATATATGTATACACACTTACATATCAGGGATGCGTGGATGTGTAGCTTATCTCTATTATATATTATATACTATATATTATATATGCACATACACACCAATGATATGTAGCTCCAGTATCGGTGCCACAGATATTGAAACATTCAAACGCAGATTGCCTGGCAGTGCTCCCCAACTTTGTTGATTTGCCACTCTGTTAAGAAAATGCTACTGACTATGTGTGTGTGTGTGTGTGTGTGTGTGTGTGTGTGTGTGTGTGTGTGTGTGTGTGTGTGTGTGTGTGTATACTTAAATTTCTTTATCTGCATAGATAACTAGATATAAATAAGTGAGGTATCATGTGAGCAGCTTTTGCATATTTCAGTTATGCAAGTAAAAAATACTAAAAACACTGCTTTTGTTTAAAACATAAGTATGATTCCTGCACTGGTAAAATAAACTATATGGCATGCTTAAATAAAAATATCAGACTCTGTAGACTGGATTATGTGACTGAATGAAAATAGATTTTAAAAATCCCATTAACTGGAACTATGTTTTGTACAAAAACACTCATTCTGGATATATTTTCTGCTGAAGAAGCATTGTAGTTTCACTACTGCAAAGCTATTCATGTTTATTATAGACATGTAAACTTTAATGCATTTTCATTTGCAGATTTAAAACTATTTTATTGATATGTTTAACTGAAATAATAATCTGTAAATGATGTGGCACTAAAATATACTTGGTGCTTCAAACACCTTCTAACAGAAGTTAGATGTCAGTGGATACATCTGGACAGAGAAAAAGAAAACTGTTTATGGAAAAAGTCCATACCACTTCATAAATCTTCCTAAAGCATTTTTGCCAAGATCTGAGCAAATTGTGCTAGCCATATGAAGTGATGAACAAGGAAATTCACTGTGTGTAACCTGGCAACTAAGGTTTGATTGGCATCCGCACTGGAAAATGACTGCAGGTAACCAGTTTTAGGCAGGGAGATGGTAAAATCACTTAGCCTAAGATCATGTTGGAGGAAAAGCGGCTCATGGGAAAACAAATTCTGTACACAGCCAGAAAGGCAGTTGCTTATCTCTGTGCATACTAATTCTTGTTGCAGTGGATGTGTACACCTATGGGGACATCATCTAGGGAGGATTAACTATAAGCACTCAGAATATAACTATAGGCTGACCATATGCTATTACTCAGCAGACAACACCCAGGTATTTTACGCACAATAGTTTCTCTGACAGCGTTAAGATAGGGCAGGCCTGAGTCATCCAGTGGAATGTATAGTCACAAAAACTAAGATTTCAAGCAAGGCTCACAGAAATAAAAAATAATCCTTAGGATTATTTATTATTTCTGTGAGCCTTGCTTGAAATCTTAGTTTTGGTGACTATATTTAATTTTTTTTTGCATTGTGGTTTCCTCATCAACAATGAGGTATATATATTTTCTATATTGTAGCCAGTGGAATGACTTGGTTACTAGGAGGCGTAAACTAGCAGCTTGAAAGTTGTAAGGACTACTCCATCCCAACTAAAATAAAATAAAAAGTAGTTTAGTATTTGAATGCTACAGGTCAAAACATTACAGTTAGGCCTTAGAACAAATTTATTTTTTCATTTTTTTCTAATTTCCATCAGTAGAGTGATAACCATTTTATTAAGGACAGACCAGATGACTGTATAGTTAAAAACATGTTAACATCTCACTAGTAAATCTGGAGTTCCTGTGTGAGAAGCTACATTTTTTCACAGAAGGGTTCAGATTGTTGGTTTTACTTTCACTGGATTTGTGGAGCGCACATTGAAAAAGAGGAACAAAGGTCCTGGACAACTAAGAACATCCATTGGTCATCTAATTAGCATAAAATTTGAACACCAAATAGCATTTCTCTTTCCCTTTCCAGTCAGAATGTGAGATGCTACTCAAAGACATGTTCAAAAAAGAAAGTGATAAAACTATGGAAAAATATAGTCACATTACCAAACACACATTGTAAAATCAATGGATCTGACCTGTATTGTAAAATCCAGCTACACTTGGTTATTTATTTTTGCTTCAGAAAAGGGAATATGTAAGATGTGTGCCCTCTTTCTTTAAGTTATTGATGCCACTAGTGTATTGGCCATGTACTGTGGTTTTCTGTCAATTAGACAGATTCAAAAACTCACATGTAAATAGGGTAATTCAGAAAATTGTGTGAAGGGGTAAATCAAGTTTCAAAATAGGGACGTAGTAAATCAAACCTGAAAATAGGAACATTCCTCCAAAACAGGGACAGTTGAGAGATCTGAGTGCATTTCACCAGTGATATCCTGCACTACTCTTAAGTTGTGTGCAGTTTAACAAAGTTAACAACTACCTCTGTGAAGCCATCTTCCTTTCGCCCCATAACCCATTCACTTAATTTACAGCTATGTTCTTTACCAGCTAAACCATTCTGTTCCTCAGTACGCATGCTTATCAGATTTCCTCCATGTAAGTAATGAAAGGAAAACAGATGCTTCAAAGCTACAGAAAAGTGTATTACCTAGTCAAGCCATCAGAAGTTCTATGTGTTCACTGGATCATAAAGCAGGACATTGAACACATTCGGATGGATTGAAACAGACCCTGACATAAGTTAAATATCTGCCATATATGCTGTGCTGACAAAAAAATATCTCAGCCAACACTTGGGCAAAAAATAATGTAAGGCAGTCTGGTGAACTGGAGAAGCCCATATTTGTTTGAAACACTCCCTGTGCTGCTGCATGTTGTCTATTGCAATTTACTCATGTCCTAATTGCTGAATAGTTCTATTGCTTAAAGTCAATTTTAACATTCACATTTCATTCTGTAGGCTGTACACGGTTTCATTTACTTAAGTAGCCATATGTTGAGCAGGTAAGTAGGTGAGCTCTGAGCTGTGTCATCAAGTAAATGGATATCAGAATATATGGAGAGTAACTACAGTAGTACAACAGCACAACAAGGCCTTATGCCATCTGTCTGTATGGGTGGTTGGGTAGGTTCATGTGTGTATGTGCATGTGCAAGTCTGTGTTTATGCATGTTTGCATGTATGTATGTGTGTACATGCATATGTGTGAGTGTGTGCATGCATGCAAGTGTGCACATGCATGCAAATGTCTGTGTATGTGTGTGTATATGTGTGTAAGTGCATGTGTGAGTGTGTTTATGCATGCATGCATCCATGTGTGTATGTGTGTGTGTGTGTGTGTGTGTGTGTGTGTGTGTGTGTGTGTGCACATGTACATGTGTGTCAAAGTGTGTGCATGCAAGTATGGGAATGTGTGTGTGTCTCTTAAGGGTATGGTAAGTGTTGTACTGAATTTTAATTTAGCTCTGTGTTTCTTGTTATTATTTGCTTTTTAGTGAAAAAATTATTGTAGTTTTGACTAAATAGTATTTAAGTTTACTGAGGGTAGTTTTTTTTTTTTTCTTTTTATGTTTTTAATAGTGGTGCCACTGTTGGTATGACCTTATTAAACTGAAATGTCAGCCTAATAGATTGCTGATGGATAGGACTGACATTTGGGTAGCTTATTTATTTTATAATGTCTGATGATCTAGGATAATAGAAAGAAAAAAATGGTGTCACCAGACAAGATTCAAACAAAACTAATAATGATGAGTATTAGCCTAAGAGACTGTTTATGGACTGGACTGACATATGAATACTCCTGTTTTTTCTGTCATGACTAACCAAGGATATGTGGCAGAAGAGTGGTGTAAGACTTTAGGACTAAAGAAACTAGCAATGCTGAGTATGCCTAGAGACTGTATGATTCATTTGTTGTTAAGCTGTGTTGGGGTTAGATTCAGGGTAGATATATGTCTGCACAGGTTCGTACGTTCATAGTTTGTTACTAGGCTAACGACCACTGGGGCACACACAAGCCTAGCCATGCCCCCCAAATCATTTGGCTGTTGAGTATTATGGACATCTTTATTAGGAGCATGCTAGAATGGAGGTAGCTAAGTATTTGTGGGGGGAGTACTGCTCAACTGTCCAGCATTTCACAAAACGTCCAGATTTTTGCCTCAAATTTTTAGTCTGCTTATCAAAAGAAGTTGTGTTTTTTGGTAAATGAATGCAGACTGAAGTCACTAAATACTGACAGATATTTGAGTTTCAAATGGCATATCATTCATAAAATGGAAACTAATGCATAATGACTTTCTAAGTTTATAAAAGCAATCTGTCCCTATTTTATGCCCCTTTGTCCACCTATTTTTGGCTTTGCCAGATTGAGAGGTATGGGGGGTGCGGGATAAATTAGGATAATACTTCTCTTAAGGTACTTGTGGGCCAAACAGTGGGTAAATTTATGATTTTCCATCCAATTGTCAAGGTTTTGTTTGAATATGGTGAGGGATGATATTTGTTTAGCATGTTTAGGGAGCCTATTTCATAGTGCAGGGATCCATTTGGACACATACCTGTCTCTCGAACATGTCCTGCTTATGTCAAAAAGTTCAGATCTCTGAATCTAGTGTTTCTGGCACTGTTTTGCACGTGCAACAGATCTATCAGGGCCTCATCTGAGGAAGCCCTGTAGGCCAAGCAGATGTCCCCTGTCATCAGCCTGTAGGAGGTTAAATACAGAGAGAGATACAGATCCTTTAGGTGATCAGTGCGGGACGGATATTCATGCCATGAATTCTCCTGGTGAGAAACCTTTGTGGGTGTTCCAACTGTTGCAAGTGTCTGGTTAATTACATGTCAAAGACGGCATTGTATTTAATGATAGACATGTTAAGAGCCAAGTAGAGTGTTACAATAACCTCCTTTGACCACAGACTGTAAGATTCTTTTGATGGCAAGCTGTGTTGGGCATAGATTTAGGGTAGATATATGTATATGCAGGTATGTGTAAGTTTCATTTGGAGGAAAGTAGTGATGGGTCTTGATTTAAGGCAGATATATGTATGCACAGGGTCTGTAAGATTAATTTGATGGCAAGCCGTGTTAGGGCTAGGTTTAGGGTATATCTATATCTATATCTATATATATATATATATATATATATATATATATATATATATATATATGGATCTGGGACATTTTGCCGAAAGCACATTTTACCGAAACTCAAATGACCGAACACAAATCACCGAAAGCACAATTCATTGAAAACACAATTCACAGAAACATATTTCACCAAAAGTTGTGTATGGACTTGTCCCCACTGTTGTGTGACCCATTTATGTATATAGAGAAAAAGAAGAAGAAAAGAAGGCTGAAATATATAAAAGGAGTAGAAAAAAGGCAGGGGAAGCAGTGGAAACACACAGACATGACTATAGATGCAGGAGCAGATGTGCACAGACAAATATAAGGTACACAGATAGGTATGGGAGCATAGCAGTGTACAGATAGCATGGCAGTTGAAGGACATTGTTTGGCCCTATTAGATGATGGTCTTGGATGACCAGTGGTATGGTCCACACCTGTCACTGATATCATGATGACATTATGCAGGTGATCCAGTAAATCTAATTGTTTTTGGAGGAGGGAATTCAAGCATGGTGATCTGAAATGCCATTATCTGGTCACTGGAGCCCTCTAACACATTGCAGCTTTGGCTGGGCTGGAACATGCTACTTGCCAGCAGTGGTCCAGAATCTTCAGCCAGTGTGGCACTCCTTCCTCCCCTTCCCTGTTGCAACCTCAGCCTGTAGCAAGGATACAAAAGGGAAGGGTCCCATTAATGAGGAGGACCTGTAGCTCATACTCCAAATATCTAACAGATGAGTAAAATAAGATACTACTATCCTCACCAGAACAGTAGCTGGTGCTGCATCCTGTGGCATTGGCAGTGTTCTCCTACCTCTGAACATGTGCTGAATGATGATAGAGATTTGCAAGCCATCACATATCACATTCAGGTATGACTGACATAAACTACAGTGCAAATTGATTGATCCATATATATGTGCAAGCAAGCAAAACCCTCAGTCAATACACACTGCTCTAGTCAGACAGAATAGGGTGCTCACAGCTAGGACAGCAGCCTGCACCAACACACATAGGTGCAATGGAGGAGAAGCAGCTACATTAGCAAAGGTATTTGTAAACACAATGAAGCATGAAATGGAGACCACAGTCTTAAAAGGGTACTGCCATGGGCCTGTATTAACAACAGCATATTGAACATATATACAGTCATCTATAGCAGCCAGCCTGGTACATCCTGGAATCTGTCAGAGTATCTTATTCAGAACAGAGCTGAGAAAGACAAGAAAAGGATATTAACAGTATTACCACACACACACACACACACACACACACACACACACACACACACACACACACACACACACACACACACACACACACACACATATTAAAACTAAATAACACTATACCATTGTGATCATTCCTGCCCAACCTCTGTTTATTATGCCTAGGATCTTTCAAGGCAACAGTGCTGCAGATCATCATACCAGCACTTGCACTGCACATGGATATGGGACTGCTATTCACTCTGGTCAGGGGGTCTGCCAGGTCTTACTAGACAACCATCTCAGAAACATGGACCCACATATTAATTGGTATTAATACAATACATACAATATGCCTCTAACAGCTGACCCAGTTGTTTAGGATTAGGGAACTTACAAGCATAGTGACTTAACTTTTGACCAACATATGTGCATTGCTGTAAGAAAGTCCTTCTATTTTGCACAGCTTATAAACAAAAGGGTTGCGTCTAGATCTAGCAATGTCATTGTACCCCTTTACTGAGCCCTCAATAGAACAATCGTTGAATATAATGCTCCCTTTGGCATACATCTGTCAAGACACATGCAGCAATGGGAATGCTCACAGAGATACCGTACTAAAAGGATACAAGGCCTAAACAACATATCCTACATGGACCGACTCAAAGCCCTGGCACTATACTCGATATACCAGGAAAAAAAACAGCAACAAACTGACTAATGATCCACAAAAAGAAGAATAAATCCACGAACTTGCAAGCTAGTAATGCAAACTTTTGATTCCATAAAGCGCTTTTTGTCTGGCTGGATAGCTAGACTTCTTCAGATGCAATTAAATGTTCAAAACACAATATATAACATGAACATCAGTCAGCTGATCCACCCTACTATTAGAACAGCTGATCAACACCAACCAATGCATATACATATCCTCACAGCCTAAGCCAAAATGCCTTAAACACGCATACCATGAATTATATCTACTTCTAGTTAAGTTAATTAAAACCTACTAACATATTTATTAATTTAAATCATAGTTTATATATCTATAAATATTCTAAAACATTCTAAAAACTTATAAAATACTTAATATATGATACGGAAAGTATAAAGGTCAGAAAACATACCTATAAATGAGTTTCTGACTTTAATTATGCACATACTCAAAAAACATATAATTTAAACAGACTAAAACAGTTAAACTAATGATGCAAAACTCATACATCGCTCCTACTGGGACAACTCTACTTAGTACAGTAATATAATATAATATACATAAAAAAAAACTACTTTAAAAATATATAGCTATAATTATCTTAAAAGACTTTTAAGTTTTAAAATATATTTGATAGACTACATCTCATTAAGACCTGGATAGAGACATGCAAACGTACGTAGTTGCCAAAACAATTCCATTTTTTCAAGTAACAATAGTACTGGGCCACCTCTAGCATCCGAAGTTACACATTCTATAGCTCTAAACATAAAACCATGATTGGGAAAAGAGTGAGTGTGTCTAGTTAAGGCATTGTCTAATTTGTTGGTTCTAATGCTATACAAATGTTCATATACTCTGGTATGAATTTGAAGAGTCTATTAGAAACTCATAAACCTATTAATTTTAGTACAAAACATGGGGGCATGTATAAATGTCATATGTGCCCATATTGTAGACACATAGAGGTGGGGACACATTTCTCTATCAGAGGAGTTAGATATACTACTAAACATAGGTATGATTGTAATACAAAAGGAGTAGTCCATCTTGTTAAGTGTTACAGCTGCCCTGCCTTCTATATCGGAAAGACTGATAGAAGGTTGAGGGACAGAGTATATGAACATTTTTATAGCATTAGAACCAACAAATTAGAAAATGCCTTAGCTAGACACACTCACTCTTTTCCCAATCATGGTTTTATGTTTAGAGCTATAGGATGTGTAACCTCAGATGCTAGAGGTGGTAAGTTTTTTGTTAGAGCCTCCGAGTATGTCTTTGTGATATTATGTGTTTGATTTGCAGTTGTGGTAGGTCTATGTGGGACTGGGTTTGGTGTGTGTGTGGTTACCGTCTCCTCCTGTCTGGTCTTACCAGTCCTGAGTTGAGAGAGTTCAGCCTCCAGTTTGGCTATATAGTTGCATCTCTCACATGTATTTGTGTTTGTTGGGAGGAGGAGAGGGTTGTCTGTGTACATGAGACAATTGTAGCATTGTCTCAAGATTCCCAGATTAACCAGCTGAACCGGAGAGGATGCTAGTAATCTACCACTCGACATGCTAGAATATTATAAGGGAGTGCTGTGCCTTTAAGGGAAGTGGGTACTCACAGGGGTGGTAGGTGGATGTAGTGCTTACTTTAGTTAGCGAGTGCTTACTTAGAAGAGAGGTTTTGAGAACAGTGCTAGGCTTATAGTAAAGCAAGTAGACTGATTATTATAAGAGTAGAGCTTTCTTAAGGGAAAATTTGAAGAGCAGACTTGGCGGAGCCAGAAAGAGTTTAACCTTGTTTAACCGGCGCTGCGCTATGCGCACAAACGCGCAAAGCCATGCAAACGCGGATTTTAAACAGGGAAATTCAAAAGAGCTAGAAATGGTCCAAAACAACCAATTACTACAAGCTCTTGTGCTGAGGTCACTCCTTCAGGGACAGATAGGCTGCTCAAGGCTCCCTACTCCCACTTGTTTTTGAGATAGAAAGCACACAGAAATGCAGGAAACAGTAATAAATCAGTTACACAGGCTAGCACACTTTAGTGAGCATCCTCAACAGTTACATTTAACAAACAAACAACTTTCGACCAATTTTCGACTAAATGAAACTTTAAGTTCAGATAATATATAATGCAACAAACAGTTAAAAAAACAGTTTAAGCTTGTTCAAAGTAAGCAAGAGAAGGTATTTCAGGTAAAAAACAGCAAAAAATACTTAAATCAGGAAAGTAGTCGCTTTTCTCAGTTCTCTGCTGCTAGGACCACTCTGCAGGACCACGAGGAGCTGTTTCTGAGTAGTATAGCCAGAAAAAAAACGCTCAGAGGTGGATTTTAAACAGGGAATTCCAAAAGAGCTAGAAATGGTCCAAAACAACCAATTACTACAAGCTCTTGTGCTGAGGTCACTCCTTCAGGGACAGATAGGCTGCTCAAGGCTCCCCACTCCCACTGGTGAGCAAAGAAACTTCCTTCTATCCAAGTAAGGCAATGGACAACACAGGAACTAGACCACAGCCCAGAACACAGCAAAGCCTGTATACTGGTCTAAACTAGTCGAGGAGAGGCGGGAAAACAAGGATATTTTTTTGTTTTTTTTTTGTTTTTGAGATAGAAAGCACAAAAAAATGCAGGAAACAGTAATAAATCAGTTACACAGGCTAGCACACTTTAGTGGGCAGCCTCAACAGTTAAAGTTAACAAACAAACAAACAACTTTCGACCAATTTTTGACTAAATGAAACTTTAAGTGCAGATAATATATAATGCAACGAACAGTTAAAAAACAGTTTAAGCTTATTCAAAGTAAGCAAGAGAAGGTATTTCAGGTAAAAAAAAACAGCAAAAAATACTTAAATCAGGAAAGTAGTCGCTTTTCTCAGTTCTCTGCTGCTAGGACCACTCTGCAGGACCACGAGGAGCTGTTTCTGAGTAGTATTGCTAGTTATCTTCTGTGAAACAGCAATAAATAGACACAGATGGAATCTAGCCTAATAAAAACATGTATGCAGCAGCAAACTTTATATGACCAGCTAAAAGTGCTATTTGAAAGCACAGTAGGAGCTATTCCACAAGATCAATCATATTTGAGGTACACAGTGATGTAACGTATTACATCAATGAGTATGGTTGCAGTGTCATATCATGTTAATATTAGATAGTGTATAGCATTTTGTAACAGAAATTTACCTATGGAAATACTACAGCATGTTGCTATGCTTGCTTGAAAAATATTACAGCTAAAGAGTGTGAATCTTATGCAATTGTAGACTTTCAAATAACTCACAGTGAATTTAGCCCACTGCAAAATGACTACCACTCACTTCCATCCACTTTGCCAAAGCCTGACACCTATAGAGTATCATAAGGATTGTCGCCCACTTCCGTAGGATGACTTATACCTCCTCTTCCTCCAGTTAGCCTTACTGTGTATAACGTCACTGTCATATCCCTGCATGTTCCTGCATGACATGACAGTATGTAATGGTAACATTACTGGATGCATGGCTGCAATACCAATGTGTAATTTGCTGGCCAACTTTGAACAACTTAGGTTTTGCTGTTTCCCCCTCTCTTGCCTGCTGTACACATGGTGTGTTCATATATAATGAGAACACCTCCTGTGAGCATCCAGACACAGTACCCCTGGGCCACCCATCTGCCCCACTGAGCAATGACATCGGCTTTCAACGAAACCCATCATTGCATACTGTCTTATTTACTCCTGGATGTAACATACCACATATAATCTATGCACAGGTCCTTTTCTGCCAATGCACACCTTTATAACCAGGAGAATACTCCAGCAGCCAGCCTATTCATGTCCTTCACAATGTATGTGTCCCTGTTCAAACCTGTATTCAAATACTTACCCCAGTTAATACATGTGTGACCACTAATCACCTACCTGCTAATGTGGTCTGCTCTTTTCCTCCAGATGTACTTGCATGTCCTCCAAAGATGGCAGTGAAAAGTAGTTGGTCAAGATCATTCCTGCCAAGAATGAAGTTCTACTGCAGATACTCAAAACACATAGGTGCTGCCTTCTTGAATTTGGTGGCACACACCAGCCTTTATGGACTGTCTGCGGAACACATTAATCCACAATGTCAGTCATGGGTGTGAAGAATTGCAAAACACAACAATGTATGTCACTGACATGATAAGTGGGCCTTT
The DNA here is from genome assembly GCF_019279795.1 of Protopterus annectens. Taxonomy (NCBI): domain Eukaryota; kingdom Metazoa; phylum Chordata; order Ceratodontiformes; family Protopteridae; genus Protopterus; species Protopterus annectens. The sequence goes on along the minus strand of NC_056726.1, from coordinate 1,158,926,138 downwards.
TAAAATGCATGCAACATAACAGCAGACTGGAGTGGACTGAAGGCTCCACCTCTAACTGCACCCTAACAAGTATTGAGTCATTCTTGACAACCTGCATGGAGACAGTGAAGGAATGGATATTATATAAAGTGCGGGCACAATTTCAAAAAGTTGCCAGACACCATAAATCTCACATGTATGCCATCCAGGTTAGTAATCATGTTGCATGTGCACTGCAGTGAGTTTGCACAGATTGATATCAGGGAGCACATACTGACCACTGCCTATGTGGTACACAGGTAAGTTTGGTGTTCAGGCTAAGGACATCACAAGCACAGGTAAGAACCTGATAACTGCTAGCATGCATTAACCTTTCCCTTGTTTGTACACCAAAGGGCATTTGACCCTGTAGTAGTAATGGTGGCTTGTAGGGAGAGGCCCTGTCACTCTGATATTTCATGTACTGTGTACACACAGGACAGACCTGCTACAGTGATACATGTGGAGACTGGGTCAGAACAACAAGCTGTAGTTTATTTAATGTTGTACAACCATTTGAAAATTGGATTGTAAAAACCTATTTATTATTTTGTATAAATTTATGTGGATCTTTTCTCCCTGGGCCTCCACTGAAAAAGGGCACTGCTCAGTCAGCTCATCCAGGTAACTGAAAAAGGCACTGCTCAGTCAGATCATCCAGGTAAGTAAGTAAGTAACTAAATAAATAAATAACTAATTCAGTACTTGCACAGACTCTGAAAATGATATTAATGTACAGATCAAGTCAAAGTACTAGGACAAATTAACAATGCCTGTCTTCCCCCTAGAAGTTTTACATCCATTGTCTTGGATGATACTATAGCCTTCCCACATCTACTGTCTTGCAGATTGCACAGCATATAAGTTTATACTACCTGTCAATGAAGGAGTATCTGTTGTGAACACCAGCACTGCCACTACTACAACTGGACCTGTGGTGTGAGCCCAGTTCAGTGACATGCAGATACCTACTTTATAGTGGGTCACCAGAGGTTCAGGACAATTGGTACTATCACAGCTCATCTCAGGTATGCAGTTGGCTTTAGACATCAGTTAACCGATGTTCAGGGTTGTAATCTGAGCACAATTTGCATGTAACCACAACAATCAGCAGGTGGTGATGTACGGCTTGCAGCAAGATGTTAGCCTGGTGTCTGGGAATGATTTCATAACTGGATTCAGGTGGTCTATATTACAACTCATCGCATCCATGCCTATCTCTCTTTGGATTTTAACCAGTACTTCCATCTGTAGCCTTAGTGTACAGTCAGGAGTTGTCTATCGTAAGGGGTTATGTACATACTAGTGCTGTTTTCATGGTATGAGTAGGGCAGAGAACACAATCAGCACCTGCCTCATTTAGGTTATCAGAATATTGCACCCCCTCACCAAAGGCCTTTACAAGGCAGTACCACATAATTTGGAGAACCTTGTGTGTATACCACACATACTTCTGTTTCACCAGTTCCACAGTGTCTGTGTCCTACATCTGTGCCCTACCTATATCTGTTCAGCACTGCAGCACCAGCATATGCACATGTAGTGTCTCCCCATGTCACACCACTACAGTACCTATAATGCAGAAGCTTACATTTCTTCCCATTCAATGGAATTAATATATCATACTAATCCCCTTCCTCCTCCCCATCACTCTCATCTTTACTTCCATTGACCAGGAGCCCCACACCCCCTGGTTGTGTAGGCAGTCATTTGTTCCTACGTTACTTAGTTTCATTACAAATGGTGATGGTTGTGACCCTCTCCACCCTCTATCCAGTGTGATGTATGTGGAAATATCCAAAGAACCATATGACTCTACCATGCATTGCCCAGCATAGCCTTTAAAGCACACTGCATATATTATATTGCCCTGTTTGACACTGTACTGCAGCTGTGTACTTTTCAGGTGCCACAGAGTTGGAGTAGGTATTGCAATTTTATCTGCACTTCCATATACTGTGCATGACAATGTCTGGGTTGGTGTGGCTCCTGGATGTTGTCTGTCTCCATTTGGGTTGCTCCTGGAAGATAATGTGCTTCTGGTTGTAGAAACTCCTAGTGTTCACTTGTGGAAGATCCTTTGAGTTTTGGCTGGGATGTCTGCTTATAAAGCTTATAACCCCCCCCTACCTTTGATGACCCAGTAGCAAATACAGATGCATTTGTAAACAGCTTGTTTTCTCACCTCCTTCCTGCACTGAGTCTTCAGTGTCAATCCATAATGAATACTGTGCCAAGTTTAGGAACAGACTTCTTTGGTGTAATCCTAACATGTACAAGCTGTGTAACAAGAGGTGGCAATCGGTAATAAATACAGTGCCAAGTTTAGGAACAGACCGCTTCGGTGTAATACTAACATGTGCAAGCTGTATAACAAGAGGTGCAAATCCGTTAAGAACAGAGTGCCAGGTTTAGAAACAGACCTCTGTGGTGTAATCCTAACATGTACAAACTATGTAACAAGAGGTGCCAATCCATAATGAATACAGTGCCAGATTTAGGAACAGACCTCTTTGGTGTAACACTAACATGTACAAACTATGTAACAAGAGGTGCCAATCCATAATGGATAGAGTGCCAAGTTTAGGAACAGACATCTTTGGTGTAATCCTAACATGTACAAACTATGTAACAAGAGGAAAAATTAATCTCCAGTAATAACAAATTGACACCGCCACCCACAAATACACCACACACACATATATATATGTAAACTCAATAAATTAAACAAGGAGATTGGAAGTGAAGATTAAGTATGAGCTGGAAATCACAATTGCTATCAAAGACAATCATAAGGATGTACCTGTCCTTCCAAACTGTTTTGTTTGTATTGCAGATGTGGTTTATATCCCTAATCCATGTAAGATCCACTGACATAGGAAAACTACAGCTTACACCTCTTCCAATTTGTATGCTGTGCAGATCAACCTATACCTGTATAATATGCCTGTAAACTCTAAAGTGATCCAGTGTTTATTTGTTTATTTATTTAAATTTATTTTTAGGAGTAGAGCACAGATATTAAATAGTCTATTTCAGCAACAGACAGTGTGTAAAAACAGAAAACATGCAAATACACATTTAAAGATATATAAAACCATTCATAAAAATCGACTCATAAGATAAAAAAAACATGCACCCAAAAGAGAATGGTGTAGGTTATAACTATCCAAATGAATAAAAATTAATCTGGAGCAGCAATAAAATAGTAAAAAAGTGCATAAAGTGCTTTTCGTTTATTACCATAAACTTCTTCAGATGCATAACACACAAGAAATAAACACTTACTTATATAAAATCACAAGGGGTTGAACTACCAATCAGCGCAAATGCTGTTATAATGTCGGCTAAGAACATATTAACTTTTTCTTTCCAATACAAAATATGAGATTCATTTCTCTTTCTGCTACTCATATGTAGCATGATCAAAGCTACAGTTTCAGAGGCATCGACCTTATTAAAATATATATAATATAGATGCTAAATTATACGTGAAATGTACTGAGGATAAAAATATATACATATACTGTCACTAGCGCACATCATGGAATGAATTGAGCTAACCTAAAAATAAAAATAAATAAATGTATATATAAAGGCACAGGAAATGCTCTCAAAACCACTCATATAAAATCCATGAATAGCCATAAATAGAAGAAGAAGGACTAAACAAACTCCTATTACTGATTTCTATACTAGTCACTAAGACATCATGAACAATGTGTAAAATGTCACAAATAATATAACTATACCTAATAATGCAAAATTAGGTAAATATTTTGGTATATATTAATATCAAAAGTAACACATAACTAACCGGACATCAACCTATCATCTAGTTAAACTTTTTAATTTCAGTATACATCTAATAGAACAGAGGTCATTGATTCCTGGGAAATAATAAGCATTGAGATAGATCTGCCAATAAAGTTCAAGTTCATCGAGTTTTTGAGAGGTCAGACCACCTTGGATATCTTGTTGTGGTCAATTATCTTGAACTTAAATTTATGGTTTGGTGCTGTTGAAATGTGCTTAGCTAGTGCATTCTCCATTTTTTCATTTATTAATGGCATATTGATGTTCATACACCCGTCCTCGGAGCCTACGCTCCCTCTTTCCTATATAAAATACTGGACAAGACTGACAGCTAAATATACTACAAATTTTGAACTACAATTCTATCTTTTAATCTGAAGACATGGTCATTGATCTGAAATGTATTTCCCACATCTATGAACCCTGCAAAAATTGCAGGATTCACATTTATACATCCCCGGAAATTTCACTGACTGTGTCCTATTTGATTCCAGAAGGTTTTTAATATTACAAACTCTCCTGTAGATGATTTTAGGCAAACTGCCAAGCTTATTGAATAAAGCTGGATCATGTCTAAGCCATTCCCAATTATTACAGCCTAGATCTTGTAACAAATTACTATCTAATTGCAAGTGGTAACCAAACTAAGAGTAAAATCGGGCTGGATTGTTAACCTATTAGTTATAACATCCACCCTTGATGTATCACTTAGTGTTGAAATTGGATCCACTACTGAACATAAAATCGGTGTATACGTGCCCAAGATTTTTTTAGTTTTCACTTCAGCAATAAGTGATTCTATTGAATCACTCGAATAGGCACGGGCTAGGAACATATTCTTTAATGGTGTGCATTCCACATCAAAATCTCCATCTAGTGAAATAATTCTAGCTGCTCTTACTAGCTGGCCTTTAACAACAGAGTGCTTGCAGTTTGTCCAGTACTAAAGACCCCAGAAAATCACTCAAAACTTCCCTGCATTTTCATTATTGATTTCTTCTTTTCACCCCTCCCCCCTTTTTCTCAAGGATCGAGATAATAGCTCACTTTCATTATATTTAAACCATTCTTTCCTTTCCATCTCTACTTCATTTATGTCAGTTCCCCATGACATTATTTTATATTCATATTCGTATTCGTTCGCTTTCAAAACTTTTCTCTTTTCCTTTTCTTACCCTGACCCATCCTTGTACCTTTATATTTTTCAAATATAAAAATTCCTAGCATTGTCTTTTTTTCAGACACTTTTTAAAGCACCCCAAATAAATGTATCGATGCCAAAAAAAACTGATGTATTAAATCTCCCCTTTCCTTTACATTATAAACTATCCCTTTTTTGACTGTAATCAATTTTGTTCCTCACAAAAAGCTAAAAGATACCCAATAATTCCATTTCCATACAGTTTGTAAACATGTACACATCACCTAAATATGCTAGCTTTCTTAAAATATATGTGTTTAACATATAAACCCCTTTCTTAGGGATAACTGAAACACCATCTACCAATCTGTAAACTTTCATATTTTTTAGGCCTTCTCTCCATTGTTCTGTTACTACTTGTTTCCATCCAAACTTAACACCCAGAACATCAGTGCCAATTCTTTTTAATTAAATCCCTGCCATTCTTACATCTGCAAACTCCTTATTTTTGTAGTTATTTAACTGCAGTCTTACTGTACCTAAAATGTGTTTTGTTCTGTAAATTAACTCTTTCATGTACTGTTTGTTCTTGGTTACTAAGACCAAGTCATCTACATATCTTAACATTAATGGCAACCTTATCCATTCCATAACTTTCCATCTACCATCCTCTAAACACGATCTACATGTTTGTATAACTGCATTCATTGCCATCACAAACAGTTACAGGGTCAATGGACAACCTTGTTTTACCTCTCCTCCCTGTTTATCTTTATTTCCTACCAATCCATTCACCATCACAGACACACAAAACATTTATTAAGTGCCCTCACTCTCCTTATTTTTCTCCTAGCTTGTCTTCTTTTAAAATGTTCAACAATTCCCCATGATCAATAGTATCAGATGCTGTAGCCATATCAAATAATGTTATTTTTCCTTCTCCTTCTCATCCCCCTTAAATATACACTCAACCACTTCTTTACCCATCAGGCTTTTCATTTACTCCTTTGCCTGTAACCCTATACACCCCTTCATCTAATTCGTCTTTGATGACATCCATCATTTTTTTTGAAAAAAATTTTCATAAATCATTTATAGTTGGTATTCCCAATATAACTGGTTCCAGTTTTTATTTATTCACTTCCCTCTTTTTCCATATACATTTTATAACCCCTTACAAATTTATTCTTCTTTTTTACCTTCCTGTATACATTTATTCCATATTTCCAGAAAAAAGAACATCTGCCATTTCTTTATGAAAACTATAGCCTAATCCATCTGGAATAGGTGAGGATTCTTTTTCACCTTCCTTTATAGCATTCTTTCTTTCATCTCAATTCTTCTTTCCATTTCTTTCACTACCTTCTTTTTTTCATCTTCTTTAATTTCTTTACACCCCGTGTCATTTTTTTCTCATACATATTCTGTACATACATTTCAACTATATCCATAATTTCCTCTTATTTATATTTTGACTGCCCCTTTTCTTCTTAAATTACACTCATTTTTCTCTCATTACATCTCAATTTCGTATCCAAAAATGGAGAAACTACTTCTTTTCTACATTTCAGATAATACTTTTGTCGAAATATCATTCTTTCTATTTCTTCCTTTATTATATTCATATAATTTAATTTCTTTTCTTCAAGTCTCTCCCCTGTGCCTTTCTCTACTAATCTTTCACAAATTTACTTTTACTTATTATATATTATCTTTTTCTTCTTCCATTACTCTCTGTCTCCCCAGTTCTAAGTATATAATTAAAACTTTTCTTTATACACCATCCATCACTTTGTCAACCTGCCATAAAATTGCTTCATTGTCATAAGTTTTCCCATAGAGGCCCTCATTTTTTAAGACATTTTATTCTTGCAGTTTTTCCTGTCTGCCTTTCTAACGCTTATTCCTATTTTACATTTTCATTCACTCCTATTATTGCCCTTACAGACCTATTATCTGAAAACTTTGCTTTTCTAATTTCATGTTTTATTTCATTCATGTCATCTCTAAACAAACTATAATATATCTCGGTTTTAAGTAAGCCTCTTTTATAACTGTACTCTCTCCCTTTACCTATTCTTAACCTACCATTATTTACAACCTCTCTTTGCATTTTTACATCTTGTGCTATTTTCCCTTTCACCTGTCTTAAATTGCAATTAAAATGTCCCACCACCATAGCAGACATGCTTGCTATCATATAATTTTGAATTTCCTCAAACATATTTTTCTTTATGTTATATTTGTATATGCCTACACTACTGCTATTTCAAACACATTCTGCCACTTTTTTACAAAACACACCAAAACTCTCACTGCCACCGCCATTAATTTTAAAATTTTAATATCTTCATTGTTTTAGTAATACTGCAATACCTGAGCATGTATCACTCCCTATAGTCCAGACCACTTTTCCATTTCATGCCATCTGAAATCCTCCCTTTCCTTTTTATCTGTACATGTTATGTTAAGTAGACAAATTACCTCTGTATCTATTTTTTCACATGATTCAAACACCATCATTCTTCTAACATCAGTTGTCATGCTATTCTCATTCAGTGATGCTATACTTATATTAAGCATTTCTGTTTCTGTGTTTTTTTTTCAGTTCATCTTTTGGCTTCCTTTATCTCCTTCTCACCCTTCACCCAATAGAAACTTCTGCCTTGTTTGTAGGTCATACCTCAAATCTCCCTCTTCATATTCCTCTGTTTCCATGCTATAAACCTGTTTTCCATCTCTATATGTATGTCTTTTTCATGTATTTGTGAACTAAATCTAGTGCATCTTTTTCTTTCTTTTTATTTTGTATTTCCTCACCTTAAACCCATCACTATCTTTTCATCATTCACTTCCACTATTTTTTGTGTAAAAAACTTGCTCTTCCCCTCATCTTCCTCACTTCATTAATTTGTGGACAATCAAAGGAAAAATGCTCCTCACTTCCACATTTTCTACAATATGGTTATTTTTTTCTAGAATGTCCAAACTCCCCACACTACCCAAACCTTCTTTTTGTACAATCTTGCATTAAATGTGATTCATTACCAGAGAACAAACATGCTTTTGACAGACCCCAGTACTTAACACTCCCTTTTTCCTTTTTATTGCTATTGTATCAGGCACATGCTGTAACTTATTTATTTACTTTTTAATGTTATGTAAACTTTACTTCCATGAGTACATCTTTTTCTGTCATCTACAACTTTTTTAATATTAAGCACATCCTGGCATAAGCTTAAAAAAGAACATTTTAATTAATTTTCTTCTGTCTCAATTGGTATAAACCGCAACAACAGTGTTCTATACATTTAAGTTTTGATAATTATAATCCTTCCAAGGAGATATGTTACTTCTTTTAATGTTCATTAACAACATTTTCTTCTAATGCAAATGTCTCAAAGTTTTTTTTTCAGAGAAAGGTTCAGTTCCTATATATAGTTATGCCCTAATGTCAGCAAACTGAATCCTAAGGACATATCAACATTGTATAAAACACAGTGCATATTTATTTGCTTTTTATACATTGTTTTCAACCAGATCACAGGGCCTTTTCTACTATTCTCAACATCTCCAGTCTGTCTCCTCTGACCCGGTGCATCCTTTTCTTTTGGTAGTCTTTCACTGTAACCTGCTACTACCGCTGCACATATTTTTACTTTGGAAACACTGCTGCCTGTATCTCTCTGCTTACTGCACTCTGCTCCATCTTCCTGAAGCACAGCACAGAGCATAACCTTAAATTCAGTTACTGCAGTGGCCAGACATGCCCTTTCTGTATCCACACCACCATTTCCAGAATCCATCATCTTTCTATCATCTCCTCACTGCCAAATATTTTGTTCATTACACACTCTATCTCATAGCCTTCAATTTATCTTGTTTTGCTTCTTCCATCATTAGCTTTGGAAAACAAAGTAATCCAGACCCCCTGATGGCACGATATTCATCCCCAAAGTATATTTTCCTTCTGAACTAGTTTTTTCCTCCTTTTCCAGCTCATCTTTACTCACAGTCTGCATCTTAGATTTAGCGATCACTGGTAATAGCCCATTGGCACCACCTATAGTGATCAGCTCACAAACACTAGGGTGTCCTTTGTTTAAGATCTATTTACATTATAATAAAGAAATATACACTGTTTACATTATTTACATTACTATTTACACATAAATATTTCTTATATATCAATGCATTTGTTGAGCATCTGACCTCCTACTCCAATTTCCACAACCAAAATCCTGTTTTTTCCAGCATTGTAACCAAATACCATTTTCTATTGAACAATATTTTTTCATTCTCTGTTTCCATACAATCCATATTAAATTTAACATGTTTATTTGTTTTCTTTACATATTCCTCACTTTTGTGTTTGTAATATCCATATTCAATATTATCCATATGAAGAATCCTCCATTTTTCTTATATCTTCAAAATCATTTCTGTTAGATTTGTTCCCATAATTTGCCTATTATCTTATTTTTCAAAAACATGGTCAACAGTCTCAGCTTCTTTACAAAAAATGGCATACTCTTTCTTTTTTCTTCTCATAAGGCATATTATATTTTACAGGTAATTTCTTTATCATAAGTCTCCACAAAAAGGCTTGACATTCTTAGCTTTACAAGATTAACTTTTTCTATTTCCAAATCTTTCCATGGATAAATATTATAAAATGTGCATATAATATTTTTATACCATCATTTTCTTGATCTTCCTATTCAATCAAAAATAATTTTCCATAATAAATTTTTCTTGCTGTATCTTCTTTTCTCCTTCTTCTATTTCTTTTAAGTCTTTGAAAATTTGCCATTCCTCTTTATATTTTTCTCTTAATAAATTAGCAATTAATCCCTTACAATTTTCTTTTATCCATTTAATTATCTTATACAAATTGTAAGACGGCAGAAATACTATAGGATATATCAACCCTCATCCTCCTTCCTCTTTAGAAACATACAGTATAGTCCTTTTAACTTGGTTCAGAGGAGATGCCCATATAGAGGAGAATATAATATTACCCATCTCTTTTTCACAGTCAAGAGATAAACTGAATAATCCTCCTAAGAAAGTCATTCTCACTAATAATATTGAATTTATTAAATAACTTTATTTGCATAAGATAATTTATAGTTTTGTGAAATTACGTGAATGTTTCAATTTTCCCATTATTTTTTCCACTATTGTTCCTTCATGTCTGATTTATCAAACTGTATACCCAAAAACTGAAATAATGTCATTACTAAACATAAGATCTCCTATTCTACCATTACAGCCTAAATCTTTACCCTTCTCTCTATTCAATTGCAAACCTTTTTTTCCCAGATATTCATTCACATGGGTTAAAGCTCTCTTCATCCCCTCTGAATGTTTTGCAGCTATTATAATATTATCAACATGCGATAACATGACAGGAAACTCACTCCCTTCCTCTGTAACATAACCTAATGCGTTTTTTGTTTGTTTACTCATAAGACATGATATGACATTCATTAATAAAGCAAACTTTTTTCTACTTAATATGGGCATCCCTGCCTTATTCCTCTTTCTACTTTAATTCTTTCACTTAACCATCCATTCACCAAAATGCGGACTTCATATTGTATATAACTTGTCATACATATATAATTAAATGTATAAGATGTTAATACAACCCTAGAAAGTGTCATGTTGTATGGGCCCAAATGCATTACTTACATCACCTACCATAATTTTAATGTCTTCATTACTTTTTAGACAATCATCTACTACTTCTCTAATTATTAATATCAGTTCTTAACTACCTTTTCCCTTACTACTGTATATTGCATCATCTCTAATATTAATTTTCACTTCCATTCATTTCTGTATTATTTTTATGAAAATTTTATAATCTGTATTATTCACAACTATTGGTTTCCAGTTCTGTGTATCATATTTATCTCATTTTCCATATAAATCTAATTATTCTTTTACATAATTCTTTATATTTGAAACCTTTATTTAATTATTCATTAAGTACTTGAAGAACATATTTTTTGTTTTCTACTACCATATCTCTATACATTAAGTATTCTGTTTCATTAGGTCCTGCTGCTGAATTTATGTTTACCTAAGATAGTGTCTTGTCTAATTTTTCTAAACATACTTCCTTTTATAAATCACTGTTGTCTTGCTCTGTCAATTTTTAACCTTCCAATACCCCTTTTCTATTTCCCAATTTTTACTGAACATCTTCTTTACAATTTCCTTGACTATTGTTTTATTCTCTTTTTGTTTAGTACGTATTAAACCTTCTTCATCTTTCATTTCTCACATTATTCTATTTCTTTTTTTCATAAATTGGTTTAAATAACAAGCCACCTCTTCTTTCTTACTTTGCAAGAAATATCTCTGTTTATATATTGAATGTTATTATTTTTTTAATTTAACTCATACATTTCCTTCTCTTTAATACAATACTATCTATTATTCATTTCCAAATTTTTAAATGTTTCTTCACACAAATTCATATACATTCTCTTCATTAGTCGCCTAGTCTCTATTTGCTTGTCTATGTAACATTGTTTATATTTTTCATTAAATTAGCCACCATCATGACCAATCTGTGTAAAATCCTTCCATTTTTATATGATTATCCCAAAGATTGTTTATCAAACAGTTCCCTGTTTCACTCCATTCATTTTCATTTAATCATTTTGTTCCTTTTCCTACCTGTGTATATTCTTCTTCTTTTATTTCTATCCAAACAACCAAATGATCAGAAAAAAAACTGTTTCTATTACCCCTTCTTTAACTATATCAATACTTTTGTATATCAAAAAAAATATATTTCAGTTTAATGTTCTCCTCTCATATATGACCATTTGTTAGTTTTCCAAATATTTAATTTCCCACAGCTGATTACTTCTAATACTTTTGACATCATTATTTGTCTTCTTTTTCTTCCTTATATTGCAATTAAAATCTTTGTCGTTATTATATCCATGTTTATATTAACAATGATATTCATAGCCAGATTTTTACAGCATTATAAAATACATATTCTTCTTGTTAAACTTCTGAAAACTATTTACATTTATAGCCACTACCCTACAATTATTCTGCTCTCTTTTTGAAAGTATTCCACAAAAGGAATCTGCTGTTAATGTTTATCCTCTTCCTATTTTTTCCTTTATATTATCTCTAATAAATTTTCTTTTTTCTCTTACTCTTTTACCAGTAGATTTTTCATTAATTTAACTACATTCTAGTGTATATCTTCTTCATCACTGATCTCAAATCCCTGTTCTATTTTACTTTCCTTTTTAGGTTTGTCATGTTTTATACTCATTTGTCCTACCATTTCTGTCTGTTTTTCAAAATTAGTGTCATTCATTTCAACAGTTAAATCTTCTTGTAGTGCTATCTATTCATTCTGCTTTTTCCATAATTTAACCTTCCTTCTCTTCATTACCTTTATAATCTACCCACATGTGCCCTGTTTCATTACATTTATAGCATTTCAAAACTCATTCTTTTGCATCATCCAATTTCCTCACAGTTATAACATTTTCTTTTTACACATGTACTAATTGAATGATCTGCTTTACCATGATGAAAACAAGTTTTAGTTTGCCCAATGCCTTACTATTCCCCTATTACCATCAACAGTTATCACTAAGAATATGTATAACCTCATTACTATCAATCTTTAAAATGACAGAACAATCCCATCCCCCAGTCCAATACATTTTAAATATTTTATTTAAATCATGTTTTAAGTCTCTTTTTCAGCTTCAGTCCTAAACAGTATATGGGTTTTCTTTTTAGCTGCTCTATTAAAATCTTTTATAACATGGTTGTTCCAGGGAAAGCAGTCTTTTCCTTTTTCATACTCATCAGAGAAGTTCTTTGTAGCACTTGCAGTCTCAAAATAATGTCACAAAAGTTGTCTTCTTTGATATTAACACATGCTCTAATTTCATTAGCTTTTATCTCTAAAGGAGTGATCGGTTTATCCCGTACCTCATATCTATCAAGTCCTTTTTCTTCTTTACTATATACTCTTCATTTCTTTTTTCTTCCTGCATGTGTTGTACTTTGTCTGTACCCACGTATTCTCCTTTATGTTATCTGCTTATGTTTCTTTTTCTATGTTATCTATATCTTCTTTCTGTATTCTTTCCATCTCCTCCATCCACAGTATGTTTTTATCAATTTCTGGCTCATTCTCTGCACAGTTTATCCAATTAATCATCTCACAATCCTCCTGAGTGGAGGGATGTAATAATACATCCACCGTTTGGTTCTTCTTCCTCCCAAAGCAACCGCTGCTGAAATATTTCTTCTGAATCCCTGTCAGGATTGACTACCTTGTCCCTCCTTATACCATTGTCTCTGATTCTATCCATTCAATTGGAAGGCTCAACTGTCTTTCCCTCCTTCTCCTTCATTGGTATAACATCAAATAAATGTGGTGATCACCAACAGACTGTTTAGAAGGCTCACCTGGCTTCTCTGCTTCTTCCAACATGCCTTCCAAAGGCTCCTCTTGGTTTAACATCTCAGAATCAATACAGCCACATTGCTGTTCCTTCATCTTCTTTTCTTCTGCTTCCCTGAGCAATTGCTATTCCTGGAATAGAAGCAGAAAGGGTGTATGTGAAACAGATTCCTCTCACTCTCACAAAGAGTAAGGGAAGTTCCCTGGTGCTCTGGCCAAATTTCCCCTAGTAGTATAAATACCACCTTGGGTTTCCCCTGAAGAGAAGCCACTAACCATGTGGGATTAACCTGGTCAACAAAGAATAAATAAATTAAAATGTCTGTATCTTTGCCTTTTAATTAAGCAATTCATAAGAGTTCTGTGCTTTAAGCAGTCTGAGCACTTTGTAAAGATGTAAAGGAGTTTCCCTCTATGTGCACTAACATTGTTCCTGGGTAGAGCATTGAAATAATCTGAATGCTAAAAAAGCAAATTAACATGAATTTTAAAATGTGAGTTGAATTAATTGATAATTAAATTAATTTCAACAAATAAGCATGAATTAATGTATTGTGAATAATGTGTAAAGACACTCAGTCATGAACAATAATCTTCATTTAACCAAGAGAATGTGGAATTAAATTGAAAATTAAAAAAAAAATGAAAACTGAATTGACTGAACATTGAATTACTTTAAAGCTGTATTTGTAGCTTCTGTGTGAAGTTTGCATTCACTTAATTTGAAAGATGAAAACTGATATTAAATGTCAGAAGGCACACTGAATGAACAAGTACTACTAAAGAAAATAAATGAAAATGGATCACAGCTGAAATGTTATCACTAGCAATGCCAATCGCTGATAGAATGAAAAACAATATTGAAAATCCAGAAGAGCAAATCTTGAACATCATGTTACTCCTTTAAACTTCTTTTTTGCATGGGGCTTGCCTCCTTCACACCCTGATGTTGGATGCAAACCACTCACACCACCTGAAATTATGCATACCAATTCCAAGATCACCAAACTGCTGAGAAAAGGGAATATTCTAAGTAATGGCTATATTGTACCTGTTATATGTAACTCCATTTTTACTGGCAATTCGGTCTCCATGTTTAGGGACTCACTCTATCAGGGCCTGACTTTGCAAATAGTTACCCATAAGAACAAACAAAACTAACAATAGATGATCAGATCATTAAAACATAAAAATATATAATGGAGCAGTTCATTAATACATAAATGTATAGCACAGGCTTTTATGCTAAACAGTTTGTCATGCTTTTTTTTTTGCAGAATACTGAATTAGATATCTCAGAGAGTATGGGAATTACCCCTTATTAAATATTCCTATGTCAAACGGGTGTCCTAGTAGCACAGCAGATAGCACTGTTGCCTCACAGCAATAGGTTCTCAGGTTTGATTCTCAGTTGGGATTTCTTCTGTGTGGAGTCTGTATAGGTTCATAGGTTTATAGGTTGATAGATTGGTACTAGGCTATCAGCCCTAGGGCCTATACAAGCCTAGCCATAACAATACCCTGGCTATTTCTTCCCACACTATTTACTTCCTTGGACTCCTGTCTAGCAGGGCGACTGACGTGATCCCCGGGGTGAATTTCTTTTCTCCCATCCAATCGTCAAGGTTCCTTTTGAAGAGGGACAAAGAGGCACTCTGCTTGACATGTATGGGCAATCTATTCCAGAGTCTGGGGAGTCTCTGGGTCAGGAACCTATCCCCCCAGCATGTTTTGTTTATTGTGATGACAAGGTTTAGATCCCTGGAGCATGTGGCTGTGAGGGATTGGGATTTCTTTGTGTAGTATGTCCAACAGCTCAGGGTTTGACATGGCCTTGTATGTTAAGCAGAGATCACCTCTGAGTAGACGATATGTGACAGAGTATAGCTGGAGTTTTTTAAGTCGGTCAGCATAGGGCATCTGCTTTAGGCCTGCGATTCTTTTAGTGAGGTATTTCTGTGGCCTTTCCACTTGTTGCAGATGTCTTGAGAGGTACATACCAAACGGGGTGTTGTATTCTATAATGGATCAAATAAGGGATGAGTACAGTGGGACAATGACCTCCTTTTTTCTGGATGAAAAGCCCTTAGTGATGAGGTGTGCCACATAGAAGGATTTCCTGACTGTTGTGGTGATGTGGTTATCGAAGGTGAAACCACTGTCTACCTGTGTCCCTAAGTCTCTTATCACACTTTCAGTGTTTAGTGTACTGCCACCTATATGGTAATTCACGGATACATGTTTTTTTCCCAAAGGGGATAACTATACATTTCTTGGCATAGAGCTTGAGCCCATGGCTCTGGCACCAAGCATCTGTTTCTATAAGGCTCATTTGTAGAGTATCCACATCATTTGGGGATTCAATAATGGCTCCCAGTTTGCAGTCATCTGTGAACTTTGTTAGCCAGAGTCCCTTAGTGTTGGCCTGTACTTCAGAGAAGTAGATGCCAAACAAGTGTGGTCCCAGGACTGAACCCTGAGGTACTCCACTTGTCATTTGTCTGGAGCTGGATTTGGAGTCGGCTACTTTTACAGTGTGGGTTCTATCAGTAAGCCAGTTAGCAACCCATTGGGTGATGTAGGGATGAATGCCCAGCTTAGTAAGTTTATCTATGTTTCCAGAGTGGGTGATGGTGTCAAAGGCCTTGGCAAGGTCTAGATAGGCTGTGTGGACCACCTTACCCTTGTCCATGGCTCTGGAGACTGATTCAAAGAAGTCAGTCAGGTTCAGGAGACAAGATCAGCCCTTCACGAACCCAAACTTGGTGAGGTCCAGTGTTTGAAGGTTGCCAATGTCTTTGTTTATAAGTTCCATGATAATACGCACCATGGCCTTGCAGATAAGGCTTGTCAGACTGATGGGACAGAAGTTTCCGGGATCCAAGGTGGATCCCCCCTTGTGGAGTGGGATAACTGTAGCTCTATGCCACTCAGTGGGCATGACACCTGAGGTGAGGCTATGATTAAACGTGACACTTAGGTGAGGTGCCAGTTCATATTGTAGTTCATGTAGTAGACAGCCCAGGATGTCATCTGGTCCCATGGATGCTGTATTCTTAGCTTTGGAGAGTGTGTTTTTTACCTGTGTGGCCGTTATTGCCGGAATTTGGCAATCTTCCAGTATTGAGATGGGTCATTTAGGGGGTGAGAGGGGGGTGAAGTTGGCACTGAATCGATCTGCCAGGATATTGGCAATATCCTTGGGATCAGTATATTTAATGCCATTCTGTTTTAGCTCAGAGCATATCTGAGCATTGTCATTTAGATTCTTGACATAGTTATAGAATGCCTTGTGGTTGTCTTTGGAATCTTTGGCAATTTTATTTTCATAACTATCTTTGGAGGATTTTATGAGGGATCTCAGTTTCTTATTGAGGCTGGTAAGGGAGTTTTTTGCATCCTGGGATTTTCCTCTTTTCTGCAAGAGTTTCTTCCTTTTGTTGTAAAGTTTGTTTATGGCAGGAGACCACCAGATTGGCTTCCTTTTTTTGGATGAGAGCATCTTGGTTCTGTTTGGGATGGCACGTTTCATGCATGAGTTGATGTGCTCGTACAGTGCCTTAGTGTAGGTTTCAGCAGTTGAACTTTCAGTTCCCATCTGCAAGAGTGTCATGAAGTTTGTCACTTCTGGCTTGAGTAGCATGAAGTTGGCTTTGGAGAAGTTTTTATGGAGGTTTCTTTACTGGGGGGTGGGGGTGGGATGTGGATGTTAAGGGTGATTAGCTTATGGTCAGACCTGACTAACGAGGGGGTGACCATAGGTGTGGAGCATCAATTTCCCATGTTGGTAATGACAAGATCTAGGATATTGGAGCCCCTGATGGGACTATGGATTAGTTGATCCAGGGCGTTGGAATCTATGAATTCCAAGAACTGTTGGGCAAAGGTGTTGGTACATGAGTAGTTTTCCCAGTTAATGGCAGGGTAGTTAAAATCACCCAGTATTAGGGTGTTTGGTTCTATCTTAATATTTTCCAGGATGTTTAGAAAGGTGTAGTGAGAATCTTGGGGTACGGTGGGGGATCTGTAGCAAGCTACAATTTGGATTGCAGTCTTACCTAGTGTTAGTTGCACCTGGAGAATTTCAGATGCATTGCGTTGTTCAACGAGCCTGGTGTTGTGAATATCCTTGGTGAATATTGACACTCCTCCACCTTTAGTTTTTGGTCCTAGTTTGGTGGCTGAAAAGTGTGGTAAGAGTTGTAGCCTGGTATTGCAGGGGTGCTCTCTGGAGCCTTGAACCAGGTCTCAGTTACTGCACAGATATCGATGCTCTCCATTTTTAGGAGTGCCTCGAGAGAGTGCATTTTGAGGTTTATACTTCTAGCATTGATTAGCATTACCTTCAGATTTTGCATGCTTGTACCTGTTTTGGTGGTGGTTTTGTCCTTTGAACTTTGCCTAAAAAGGCACTATAGGGGTGGCAAGAGCCTTAGCCAGTAACCTGAATCCTAGGGGTGACAGGTGCAGACCATCTTTGGCAAAGCATCGTGGTCTGTCAATCATGTCATCCCAGGCAGACAGATACTGGAACCCCTTTGAATGACACCAGAAGCTTAGCCAATTGTTGAAGTCAATCATTTTGTCCTTATATTGTGGCATCATTCTGGTCGAAGGCAGGATGCTACTCAGGGCTAGGGTCATACCTGCCTGGGCCACATGATCCGACAGCTCTTCCATGTCTCTTTTCATGTAGTCCAGGGAGGTGCATCTCAAGTCATTCACTCCAACATGGAAAATGACAGAGTCATATTTGTACTTGTTGTGGAGTGACTTGAGTGCATGTGTTATGTGGCGGATCCTGGCATCTGACAGGCAGCTGACTGTAATTTTCTCCTTGTTCAACCTGGGGTGAGGGACATCAGTGTGCCGGACTATAGAGTCTCCTATGACTAAAGTGTTAGGTACATTGTCTTGCCTTAGGGGCTGTTGCTGGTTGGCACACTGGTGTTGTGAACTGTGCGACACTTTGGTTGTGATTGGTGTTTGTTTGCATTTCAGCTTCAGAGGTCCTTGTTGCTTGGGCAGGTTACAGTTAAGGGCCTCTGCATATGTGGATTTAGTGTTGCTACATGTGGGTGTTGGTGGTGTGGGTTTAGAAGGGCTATGTGTTGCTTGAGGTATAGTGTGGGTGTTAACCTTCTCCTCTTGACTGTCTAGCACAATCTTGGGTGGAGAGAGCTTTGCTTCCATTTTGTCTATGTAAGTGCATCTCTCACAGGTTGTAGTGTTGGGTGGTAGGAGGAGAGGGTTGTCTGTGTACATGAGGCAATTGCTGCATTGCCCCAGTATGCCCAGATTCACCAAGTGGACAGGAGAAATCACCGGATGCTGACCCTTAGACATGCCTGGTTTGGTGCTTTTTTTTTGTAAAGTACAGGAGCTGTTTTCTCTTACCTTAGCAAGGTACTTTGCAATTATAGGCTGTTTAGTGCCTACTATTAATTTCTCGTTATTAACAAGGAGAGTTGGGTGCTTGTATCAGTTTAAGGCTTCCTAGTGCTTTCCAGCAGTTATTAGAGAAAGTGCTAGTCACAGGGATGCTTAAAGTAAGATGAAAAAAAATGCACACTGCAGTGTGCACTAGAGAAGTTAGAGGTGAAAGTAGGTAACTTAAGTTTTACCTGTTTAAAAAGTTAAGGTTTAGTGGAGAGTTACTATTTTAAAACAGCAAGCTGGGTTGAAAGGGGTGGTCACTTTTGTATTCTGGTACTATGGAATACAGTAGGATGGCCAATAAATTTAAATAGTTGAAGAAGAGAGATTTCAAAAATGATGATTTTGTGATTACTCACACAAGCCAGTGAAAGTAGAGAGGAAATGAGATATGGTCAGATTAACATAAGAGGCAGGCAACTAGAAAGACAGTGTTATTTAACAAGACAACTAGAGAGAGCTGTTGTCTAGTTTGAAGTTTTAATATGCTGTTAAAGCAGAATGCAAGTAAAACACAAGGTAAAGAAAACAAACCACAGTATTCAAAATATAGAAAGGCAATAAAGTAATACAAAATACAAAAAATAAAAGCAAACTAACCTTTCCTTCACAGCAAAGTGTAGCAGAGTCTGGATGAGCCTTTCTGGTAAAGCCTGTCCTCCCTATGTTTGCATGGTTTTCCTCGGTTGCTCTGGTTTCATCCCACAATCCAAAGACATGCAGTAGGTAGACTGGACACTCCAGAATGGCCATAGCTGTGATTATGTAATGTGGAAGAACAACTGTGGTAGGACTCGTGACCAAGTGGAGTAAACCTTGGCTCCTGATGGTTGTCACTCTTGATGTAATACTTCAAGCCCATGTGCAAAAATGGGAAAAGGGGGTTGTGGATTGTCGGACATAGTCTGTCACAATTTACTGACATAGATTCTGAAATCAAGTTGCACTATTTGCAGCATGCTGAGGACATAGAACATAAGTGGTTCATAGGTTCATAGGCTCATAGGTGTGTGCTAAGTTAATGGCCCTGGAGCTTTTACAAACCTAGCCCATAGGATTACCCTGGTTTTGTGCCACCTGACTTTAGTTCCCAGTGCCTCTGTTGAGCAGAGCCACTGGAGTGATCCCCATGATGAATTTTCTATTTCCCATCCACTCATCAAGATTTCTCTTGAAGAGGGCCAGTGAGGTGCTCTGTTTGACATGTATGGGGAGTCTATTCCATACCATGGGCAGTCTGTGTGTTATGAACCTGTCCCTCCAGTATGTTCTGTTGATTGTGGTAATGAGATTGAGGTCTCTGGAGTGTGTGGTGCAGAGGGATTTGGATTTTTTTAGATGTAGCATTTCTAACAGAGCTGGGGCAGACATGACTTTGTAAGTTAAGCAAAGGTCGCCTCTAAGCAGGTGATATGAGACAGAGAATAGTTGGAGTTTTTTGAGTCTGTCCATATAGGACAAGTGTTTAAGGCCTAGGATCCTCTTTGTGAGGTACTTTTGTGGCCTTTCCAGTTGTTGCAGGTGTCTAGTGAGGTGCATGCCAAATGGGGCATTGTACTCGATGACTGGCCTAATGAGGGAAGAGTAGATGGACACAATGACCTCTTTTTTCCTGGATACAAAACCCTTAGTAATGAGATGTGCCACACAGAAGGACTTTCTGACTACAGTGGCAATGTGTTGGTCAAAAGAGAGGTTGCTGTCAACCTGTGTTCCCAGATCTCTTATAACTCCTTCTGTGTTCAGTGAACTACCATTGAGGTTGTAATTCATGGCAACTGTGTTTTTCCCAAAGGGATTACAACACATTTTTGGCATTGAGCTTAAGGCCATGGTTCTGACACCAGTTGATGGTCTCAGTGAGGCCTTTCTGTAGGATGTTAACATCGCTTGGAGAGTTAATAATAGCTCCCAACTTGCAATTGTCTGTGAACTTTGTCAGCCAGAGACCCTTCGTGTTGGCCTGGACTTCAGAGAAGTAGATAACCAAACAGGAGAGGACTCAGGACCAAACCCTGTGGGACTCCAGTCGTGACTGGTCGGCAGTCTGACTTGGAGTCAGCTACTTTCATACTGTGGGTTCTATCTGTGAGCCAGTTTGCCACCCACCTAGTGATATAGGAGTTGATGCCTAGCTTAGTGGGTTTTTCTATTATTCCTGAGTGGGGAATGGTATCAGAGACCTTGGCCAGATCAAGGTAGGCTGTATGAACTACCTTGCCTTCATCCACAGCTCTGGTAACTGACTCAAAGAAGTTGACCAAGTTGAGCAGGCATGATCTAACCTTCACAAAAGCAAACTGTGTGGGATCCAGAGTTTGGAGATTCCCTATATCCTTGTTTATTAGGTCCATGATGATGCATTCCATAGCTTTGCATATCAGACTCATCAGGCTAATGGAGCGATAGTTCCCGGAGTCTGGTCTAAGCAATAGGTATATATTATAAAGCAGAATGGTGTAGTATAATTGCGAAATCAGCAGACTTACACCTGACCATGATACAAAATGTGTGCATCATGAAGAAATAAAGAGCTGAAAAGTATTGAATTTCCAATTACCCATCCATTGTTCCAAGCTGCACTTAAAAAAGAATAGGGAAGAGGTTCACTTCACATGGATGGAGAGATTGTTCTAGAGAATGGCAATTCTCTGAGAAACATATTTGTCCCTCCAACATGCCCTATTTTATTCCAAACAAACTTTTGGTCTTTTATTCTAGTAGTTCTGATGCCGTTTGTTTTATGGGTGTGCAGAAGGTTCATCAAAACAGGGTCCAGGGATGCCCTGTATACCAGTAAACGATCATCACTCAGAACTCTGTATGATACTGAGTAAAGAGACAGGGGTTTGAGGTGATCAGCAAAGGATTTGTGTTTATTCCCTGTATTCTTTTTAAAAGGAACTTGTGGACATTCTAGTTGTTGCATGTGTCTGGTTAAGTACATATTAAAGTGGGCATTCTACTCCATGATGGGTCTGATGGTGGCTGAGTAGAGTGGTACGTTGACCTCTCTGAACTTAGATGCCATGCCCTTGCTTATGAACTGAGCAACGGATAAGGAGTTTCTTACCACCCTGGACAAATGCTGGTTGAAAGCTAGGTTACTATCTATATGTGTTCCTAGATCCCTGACTAGTGAATCAACTTTGAATGGTTAATAGGTTCATAGGTTCATAGGTGTTTACTAGTCTAATGGCCCTGGAGCCTTTACAAGCCTAGGCCATAAGCTTACCCTGGCTTCATGCCACCAACCTTATTTCCCAGTGCCTCTGACGAGCAGAGCCACTGGAGTGATCCCAGTGTTAATTTTCTATTTCCCATCCACTCATCAAGATTTCTCTTGAAGAGGGCCAGTGAGGTTTTATTGATGATGTAGATGTCTGGGGTGTTAGATTTTCCTAAAGCTACTACAATGCACTTATTGCTATTGAGTTTTAACCATGACTTTACCACTAAGCATTTGTCTGTATAAGACCTTCCTGATGTGTGTTCTTATCTTTAGGAAATTCAGTGACT
The DNA here is from genome assembly GCF_019279795.1 of Protopterus annectens. Taxonomy (NCBI): domain Eukaryota; kingdom Metazoa; phylum Chordata; order Ceratodontiformes; family Protopteridae; genus Protopterus; species Protopterus annectens. The sequence goes on along the minus strand of NC_056726.1, from coordinate 1,158,903,744 downwards.
GCTCGTAGTTTGCAATTATCTGCAAACTTGGTCAGCCAAAGGCCTTTGACTTTGGCTTTAACATCTGAAAAGTAGATGCCAAAGAGGAGTGTACCCAGCACAGAGTGCTGGAGGACTCCACTGGTTAGTGGCCTCTTTGTGGATATTACCTCATTGATTCTAACTTCCTGGGTTCTATCAGTGAGCCATCTAGCCATCCAGTGTTTTTTGAAGGCATTTCTACCTAGTTCCATAACTTTGTTGATAATGCCTGAGTGAAGTATTTTGTAAGATCCTTTAGCCAGATATAGATAGGCAGTATGCACAGTTTTCCCCACATCCATTGCTTTAGTGACCTCTTCAAAGAAGCCCACCAGATTCAGTAAGCATGGCCTACCTTTGACAAAGCTAAACATGGATGGATTCAGTGTCTGGAGGTCTCATATGTCCTTATTGATAATTTCCATGATGATTCTTTCCCTGGCTTTGTAAATAAGTCTAGTAAGACTAACGGGTCTGTATTTTCCAAGACCTGTTGAAGGTCCTCCCTGATGAAGGATGATGACCATTGCAGTCCTCCACTCACATGAGACAAAGCCTGTTTTAAGACTATAGTTAAATAGTATCTCCAGGGGTCCTGATAAGCATCCTGGGATATCATCAGGGTCCATTGAGGCCATGTTCTTGTCTCTTTAGTGACTGCAGCCAGACATTCCCTAGTTATGATGAAGGAGTTATGTTTGAGGGTATGGATAGTGGAGAGAGAGGGGTAAAGATGGGAATAAATTTGTCCATTAACAGGTTTGCTATATCACCAGGCTCAATGAATGTGGCACCATTAACCACCAGTTCAGCACATTGCTAAGTGCTGCCCTTAAAGTTCCTGACATCGCTGTAGAAAGCTATATGGTTATCTTTCATCTGGGAGGCTATCTTAACATCAAAGTTAATTTTGCTTGACCTAATTAGCCCTTTTAGTTGCTGATTTACTTTGAGGAGAGACTTTCTATCTTTATGGGAATTACCCTTCCTGACTTTTGCCATAATTTTTTATCCTTTTATTGTATATCCTGTTTAATTTGGAATGCCTCCAGGGAAGGTTGTTTCTTGGACTTGTTCTGGGCTTACATCTGGTAGGTACAGCAGCCTCCATGCAGTTGTTGACATGGTCGCACAGAGTTTCTGAAAACAATTTAGCATAGACTGCTGTGTTCTCTGGTTATGGAGGGGCACTGAATTTTAACAATCTTTCAATTAATAAAAAAGGTACTTTGCCTTGTCATTCTTCCTGTTACTGATTTTAATGGGATTACAGGGTTGATTTTGATTTTGAAGGAGACAGCTTTATGGTCGTACCTTACCATGGAGGATGAAATATTGGGAGGGTGCATCATTCTCACATATTTGTAACCATGGGGTCCAGTATGTTGGAGCCTCAAATGGGCGTATTCACTATTTGAGTCCAAAAAAGTATTCCCAGCCCAAAGTGGTGTGTACAAAGTATATTTTTAATGTGACAATAAACAGACCGGTTTCGGCACAAATTTACATAGCCTTCCTCAGTGTAACAAAACGTCCACAAATAGCCACCTAATATATGCAGCGGTTAATTGGCAAGAGAACACAATTGGTCACAATTGCTCATTGATCCCAGGGGGGAACAACCCCCCCCCCAATTTAATAATCCATTTTCTTTCTTTCAAGTTTAATATATTATGCCAACCAACTTTGTTCCCTTTCTTACTGATAACTCTATCTATAACAGTGAATCTGAAATTGGCTGTAGAGTGATTTAAAACATGCTTATACAAGGCACTACTTGCTTTCTTAATTCTGATATCACTAATGTGTTCACTAATACAGAGTTTCACAGGTCTCAAAGTTTGTCCTACATAAAATGCAGAACATGAGCAGGTAGTCAAGTAAACCAACCATTCACTAGAGCAATTAGCAAAGAACTTAATATCATAAACCTGGCCAGTATTCGTGCTAGTGGATTGTTTGGTCTTATCCACCTGGATACAATGAGTGCAGTGCCCACATGGGAAACACCCAACCAGATGATCCCCCATAAGTGTTGTTTGACATTGTGACTGAACATCCAAGAGTCCAGTTTTGTAATGAGTAAAAAAAGAACCCAATGTTCTACCTCTCCTGTAACCAAGAGGGCATCTCTCCGGTAACATAAGGGCAAGCCTGACATCTCCCATCAAGACATTCCAATTACATTGATTCACTTGTATAAGATTATGTGTGTTACACCCATAGGTAGTAATCACTCTAATATGTGAGTCTTGAGGAGAAGTCATATCCTTATATCTCATCAGATCCTGTCTATCTAATGAAGACACCTCCCTACAAAACATGGTAATGGTGCCAGAATTGTACCCCCGTGCCGAGAATCTACCCACCAGGTCATGCCTATGCTGTTCATAAGTATTACAATCCGAGAAAATACACTTGATTCTCATAAATTGGGATTTAGCTATGTTGCGTTTGATATGGGGAGGGTGGTGACTAGAGGCATGCAGCAAGGCGTTGTATTCTGGAAATTTCCGGTAAACATGTGTGTCCAATGTGTGATCGGGATTTCTACTGACCAGAACATCCAAAAAAGTGATCTGGTTCTGATCAAAGTGGCATGTAAAATGGATACCCCATTTGTTTCTATTGATGTAATCCAAAAATTCATTTAGAAATGCAACATCAGCTCTCCATACTAACCAGCAGTCATCCAAATAATGGCACCAAATGTCAATTTTGGACAGATACAGAGTGTGAAGGGGATAGTAAATCAATTGTTCTTCCAAATATACCATAAATAGATTGGCATATATAGGGGCAAATGAAGCCCCCATAGCGGCACCCTGCATTTGCAAATAACAACAATCCTGATAATAGAATACATTTTTGGTTAGTACATGCTCAGTTCATCCCAAAAGAAATGTGTTAAAGCCTGGTGGGTAGAGTTCTGATACTGTTAACCAATGTTCCAATGCTAACAAGCCTGCCCAGTTTGGTATATTAGTATAAAGGGCAGACTTATCGAGGGTACATAACAACCAACCTGGCTCGATTTGGGAATCTTGCAGGATCTGCAGGAACTCTGTTCTATCTTGGATCCAGGCCCTAACATACCTAAGTAAGGGGTGGAGATATTGTGTTAAATTAACCGATAATGGGTCAGTGAGAGATCGCCTTCTCAAAACAATAGGCCTACCAGGAGGGTTCTTTAGTGATTTGTGGACCTTAGATAACAAATGTATGTATTGTGGTTTGGGATCACTCACCATCAAGTGTTTATAGATAGAGGTTGTAATTATCCCCTCCTCCACTGCCAAGTTCAAAAAGTCATCAATCTATTTTTGGAAGCCCCCAGTAGGATCCAGGGGCATACACATGTAATGTTGTTTATTATTCAATTGCCTCTTTGCTTCATTATCATAATTGGCCCAGTCCATAACCACTACAGCGCCCTTTTTATCAGCCGGTATGATGACCAAATTATTGTTAGACTTAAGCTGTGTTAGGGCCTCTTGTTGTATCTTTGAGAGATTATGGGACTTGCTAACCATATCAGAGTAATGGAGATGTACATTTTTGAGAACTCTGTGGAGACAAAGATGAACAGTGAGGTTCATTGGAGGCATGAAGCTAGACCTATGGAAATTAAACGTTTGATTATCAGACTCATGATCATGTTGATCAAAAAACAATTTCAAATTCAGAGTTCAACAAAAGGAATTCACATCATCAGCAAAAACACCCTCAGGGACAAAGGAAGCAGGGATGAAATTCAATCCTGTATTCAGTAATTCTGCTTGAGCTGGAGTTAAGACATGTGAAGAAATGTTAAGGACATTATTAAATTCAATTACTTGTTGGTCATGATTTGTAAAAATGTCATCACATCAGATATTCTTGTGGTGTTTCTGCCCTGCCCTATGTCGTCTGACCCTAAAGGGGTGTCAGAGCTGCTGCGTTTGGGTGTGGGAGAAGACAGAATTAGTGGCATTTCTGAATCTGTCATGGAGGATGAATCCTCCCTCAAAGTGCTACCAAAAGATTGCATATTCTTCTTAAGGATTGACCTTGGCCTTTTTCTCTTATTGGGTTTAGAATCAATGTTAGCAAATTTGACACTTTTGTGGGGTCCAAATGGTCTCCCCCTATCATCGTCTGCTTGGTCTCAGTTAAACTTGTGTATTTTCCTGTCCCTGAGTTGACCCTCCAAAGTCAATAGTTCCTGACTTAACTGTTGTACGCAGGTTTGATAACAGGCCTGCCCCTCAAACAATTTGGTATCTTCATACAATTTGGTAACCTCAATCAAGTTGGAATCGATACATCTGTTATAATAGGCAGATAAGGTCTCCACAAACCCCATAGATGCTTGTTGTTGCACCACTAACCATTGTTGATCCAATTCATGGTCTATCTCAGAAACTAAAGGTTGTATACAGACCCGAAGTCCTCTAGGACATATATTGCTTGTCCTGTATGCTTTAAATAGGCGAAGATGCTACACGTTAGTGCGCATGGTCCTCATACTTTTGGACAATTTAGCAAACAGATCATAGCAAGATGGTGTGGATTTACCCCTGTCCAAGGGGTCCCCAGGAACCCTAGTCCCTAAACCGAAAATACCAATATCATCCCTGTCAGATGACAGACCTTTGAGGAGTTGACCCAAATCCATATTCATTCAGAATTCTAAAAAACTATAGATTGGAGCAATGTCGTTTCGGGACTGACAAAAATGACAACAAGTGTATTGAGTATATCCAAAAGTCACATCAAAATAAATGATGAACCATGAGAAGTGTTATTAAACAGGTTCAAACCAAACCACAAGGACACAAAAATGGTTCTAAGTACCCAAAACACAACCATCCAATTTGTTAACAAATAACTTAGGCCAAAGACCCGAGGAACAATAATAGCCCTACCCTTATTAGACAATAATTCAATGTCCCAAATAAGGCAAATGATGGTGCTATGTGCCCCCAAAAGAGACCAAATCCTTGAAATGAACTGCAGGAGGGAGAACAATGATAGCCACCAACAGAATAATTCAGTAACTGCAAAAATTGGGTAGTGCTATGTAGCTCAGGCCCACTAATCCAAAAACATATACCAATAATGACCTAAAGATAAAATGACAAATTACAACACATGAGATTTCACTCCAAATATTCAAAGATCTCATCTAACCATGAGTGTGTCCAGCTGATTTGGTAAGCAAACCAGAATAGCCTGAAGCTTAAAACAATTAAGAGTTGCTGTCAAAAGCAGACACAGAAACCCATACCCCAATAAAATATTGTTGTATAGTTAAAAACGTATATAGATATTGGAAAAAGGTTGAAAAAAATGTCAATCCACCCAAAAATATACCAGATATCAGAAATAAGAAAGCAAGTAGTGCCTTGTATAAGCGTGTTTTAAATCACCCTACAGCCAATTTCAGATTTAATGTTATAGACAGAGTTATTGGTAAGAAAGGGAACAAAGTTGGTTGGCTTAATATATTAAACTTGAAAGAAAGAAACTGGATTATTAAATTGGGAGGGGGGGTTATTCCCCCCTGGGCTCAATGAGCAATTGTGACCAATCGTGTTATCTTGCCAATTAACTGTTGCATATATTATGTGGATATTTGTGGAAGTTTTGTTACACTGAGGAAGGCTATGTAAATTTGTGCCGAAACTGGTCTGTTTATTGTCACATTAAAAATATACTTTGTACACACCTCTTTGGGCTGGCAATACTTTTTTGGACTTTGCTACTCTTTTTGGTGCCATGATCTTGCCATACTTGCTGAGGTTGGTTGCTGTGGACATTGGTATTCACTATTTGGTCAAGTATTTATGAAGTCCGGGAATCTCTGTACCTGAAGATTTTAGTTTATGTGGGATTCCCAGTCTATAGAGATGTAGTTAAAGTTTCTCATGAGTAGGGTGTTAGATTGGATGGTAAGTGTCTCCCGTTCATCCAGGTATGTATTGTGAGCTTCATGGGACATGGAAGGTGAGATGTAGCTGGCTAGGATATGGTATGGAATTTTGTCTATGATGATCTGCATGTGGAGGAACTCCAGTCCATCAAACTGTTTGACCACCTTAGAGATATTCTTGTTACTGATGCATATTGAGACATTTTCTCCTTTAAGCCCTTTTTTGTTTAGTGGCTGGTCTAAAGTGTGGAAGGCCCTGGAACTTTGCACCGCTGGGGTACTTCCTGCCACTTTTAACCAAGTCTCAGTAACTACACAGATGTCTATATTTTTGAGTGTGAGGAGGGCTTGGGGAGAGTGAAGGTTTTTTTTTTTTTTTTATTTAGACTCCTGACATTGAGCAGTAGCACCTGATTCCCTATTAAGTAAGCGAACGCTTAATATAGTGAATGCTGTTTAATCAACAGCTAAATGTTGAAATGGCAAAATTCCAAAGACACAGGCCAACAATTTTTTTCCCCAGGGAAAAAAAATTACTGGGCCATTTACTTTGCCGTTTTCTCCATTGTAGTGCAATATTGGAGTCTGGCATATATAAGTAGGGGGGGGCACATTATTTTTTTTTTTTTGCGGACCAGAGATTGTTTCCCTAGGAAAAAAATTGATGTTCTGTTTGTTCAGAATTTTGTGTTTTTTTTTTTTTGGGGTCACTTATATAGCGTTCACTATTTTAAGCATTTGCTGTTATAATATAGACCCTAACACCCTCAGGTTCATTTGAGTTGATTTTACTAGGTTGATATGTTTGCCAGTTTGGCATTGCCTAAAAAGGCACTATGGGTGTGGATAAAGCTTTAAACAGTATTCGAAAGCCGAAAGGGGAGAGGTACAGACCATCCTTGGCAAAGCAATTTGATGTGTTAACCGTGTTCTCCTAAGCTGTCAAATATTGATCCTCTTAGAATGACACTAGAAAGACTGCCAGATGTTGAAATCAATCATTTTTTCCTCATATTGTGGCATCACCCTTGATGATGATAATATGCTGCTCAATGCTAGCCGCATACCAGCCTAAGACACATAGTCTAAAAGCTCATTAATGTTTCTCTTCATATAGACCAGGTAATTTACACCTACATTGACTATGATGGAATCATACTGGTACCTGTGGCATAATAACTTGAATGGATGAATGCTTTGGCAGATTTTGGTTCCAGGTAACCAACTAACTGTCATCTTCTCCTTGTTCGGCCTGGTTAGAGGGGCATCAGTACATCTTACAATGGAGTCCACTATAACTAGAATCCTAGGAAGTGTGTTTGCTTGCCTTAGGGTCTTAGTTTTTGAGGCTCGACTAAGTGTGACAGTATGTGTGGTGTTAGGTTTCATTTCAAAATGTCTTTGGGCTTGATGCGGTATAGGTTTGACAATGGGTGATCTAGGTGATCTTTTTTGTTTAGGAAAGACCTCAGCACATGTTAGTCAATGTGTGTGTTGTGTACTATGTGAGGTAGATGCTGCGTACGTGGCTTTGACAACCTGATGTGCACTTGTATGTGAGAGTTTAGCCTTCAGTATCATTGTGTAAGTAGACCTCTCGCATACTGTCTCTGTTTCTTTAAGGATTAAGTGGCTGTCAGTAAACATCAGACAACTGCTACATTGTCTAAAGTTTTTCATATCCACCAAGCTGGTTAAAGAGAGGGTAAGTTATTGGGGATAGAGGGCTATTAAGGGTGCTTTATCGGAGCAGATTATGCTGAACAGTACTAAATTCATAGGTTCATAGGTAGGTACTAGGCTATCAGCCCAAGGGCCTACGCAAACCAACCAACAAGGTTCCCTGGCTTACGCCACCCAAGAAAGTTATTTTCCTGTGCCACTGTCGAGCAGAGACACAGAAGTGATCCCCGGGGTGTATTTCCTATTTCCCATCCACTCATCAATATTTTTCTTGAAGAGTGCTAATGAAGAACTTTGCTTGACATAGATGGGTGGCCTGTTCCAGAGTATGGGAAGTTTCTGAGACAGGAATCTATCCCTCCAGCATGTCCTGTTTACTGTGGTGACAAGGTTTAGGTCCCTAGAGCATGTAGCTCGGAGGGATTGGGATTTATTTAGGTGTAGCATGTCCAACAGCTCTGAGTATGACATAGCTTTATATGTTAAGCAGAGATCACCTTGGAGTAGACGATATGCTACGGAGTAAAGCTGGAGTTTTTTGAGGTGGTCAGTGTAGGGCATTTGTTTGGGGCCAGTAATCCTCTTTGTGAGGTACTTCTGTGGCCTTTACAGCTGCTGCAGATGTCTTGTGAGGTACATTCCAAAAGGGGCATTGTACTCTATAACAGGTCTAATGAGTGTTGAGAAGAGGGGAACAATTACCTCTTTTTGCCTGGATGAGAACCTCTTTGTGATGAGGTGTGCCACATAGAAAGACTTCCTGACTACTGTGGAGATGTGATTATCAAAGGAGAGACTACAGTCTACCTGGGTCCCAAGGTCTCTTATCACGCATTCTGTGTTAAGTAGATTGCTGCCTATGTGGTAATTCATGGGTACAGAGCTATTACCAAAGGGGATGACACTGCACTTTTGGCATTGAGCTTGAGGCTATGGCTCTGACACCAGGCATCTGTCTCAGCGAGGCCCTTCTGCAGGATGTCCACATCATTTGGGAACTTAACTATGGCTCCTAGTCTGTGAACTTCATTAGCCAGCAGCCTTCTGTGTTAGCCTGTACTTCAGAGAAGTAGATACCAAACAGGAGAGGTCCCAGGACGGAACCCTGTGGTACTCCACTTATCACTGCTTTGAGGTCAGATTTGGAGTCTGCAACTTTTACAGTGTGGGGTCTGTCAGTGAGCCAGTTGGCAGCCCATCTTGTGATGTAGGGATTTATACTTAGTTTAGTGAGTTTAGTTATAGTTCCAGAATGGGGGATGGTGTCAAAAGCCTTGGCGAGGTCAAGATAGGCTGTGTGAACCACCTTACCCTCATCTACGGCTTTGGTGACTGCCTCAAAGAACTCAACCAGGATCAGGAGGCATGATCTGCCTTTCATATACCTGAACTGGATGGGATCCAGAGTTTGGAGGTTACCAATGTCGTTGTTTATGAGTTCCATGATGACACCTTCCATGGCCTTGCAGACCAGGCTTGTCAGGCTAATAGGTCAATAGTTCCCAGGATGAGTGGTGGCTCCCCCTTTCTGGAGTGGGATAACTGTTGCTGTACGCCATTCATTGGGCACAAAGCCTGATATGAGGCTGTTATTGAACATGGTGCTTAAGTGGGGAGCCAGTCCGTTCTGAAGTTCATGTAAAACGCAGCCTGGGATGTTGTCCGGTCCCATGGATGCTGTGTTTTTGACTTTAGAGAGTGCAGCTTTTACCTGCATTGTTGTGATTACAGGGACTCTGCATTCTTCCTGTATAGATATGGGCCCTTTAGGGGGTGAAATGGGGTAAAGTTAGCACTGAACCTATCTGCCAGGATGTTGGCAATATCAATTGGTTCTGTAATTTTCTTGCCTTTGTGCTGTAACTCAGAGCAGATCTGGGTGTTGCCATCGAGATTCTTGACAGAGCTATAGAATACTTATTGGTTGTCCTTCTACTAATTCTACTAACTTTACATGCTACTAAATTCAACGAAATCTTTTGGTATTGCCACATACTCCCAACTAGCTGCTCTAAGTTTGTTGGCACACAAGGTATTTGCTCTACCTTGCTGCTTTACATGGTACAGTTTTATGAACAGTCCCTTCTAGGTGTTTGCTACTGTAAAAGGAACTGCTAATCTATGCAAATGTGCAAAATTTATAGCAGCACAGAAAAAAACAGAGAACTAGCTAATGAGCCATCTGGCGCAGCGGTTAATGCTGTCACCTCACAGCAAGAGGTTCTCTGGTTCGATTCTCGGCTGGGGTGCCTTCTGTGTGGAGTTTGCATGTTCTCCCTGCATTCGCGTGGGTTTCCTCCGGGTACTCCGGTTTCCTCCCACATTCTAAAGACATGCTTCTGGAGCATTTCTCCCTGGGCCTCTGCTGAAAACAGGATCTGTGGAACCTAGTCGGACTTTCCCGGTCAACAAATGTTAAATAAAATAAATAAAAATTTGTGTTATTTCCCAATTCAGATAAACCAGGCAAACACCTCCTGCCACAAGATGAATAACTCATAACTCAGACCAGGCAAACATCTCCTGCCACAAGAAGAATAAACCCAGTCCTCCTAAAGTAAATACAAATTATAATAGACCTATAAGTGCAATGCTACTAGAAACCACTTAAACAATGAACTAGCTGGAAATCCCTTGCTGAAGGCAATTTCAAGACCGTCTTAACACAGTGGCAGTGAGAGGAAGAGGATTGTTTGGTTTAAAAAAAGAAAAATCAGTGAAATGCACACATAAAAGCAGGAAACAATAGTGATCACCCAAAATAACTTAGTCGATTTAACAATCAAAGAAACTTATCTTTGCCTGGATGGCACTGGATACAAGTAAAACAGTTCTTGGATGCAGGCTATGACTCCAGTCATACTGATATTAAATATATTGTCTGCTCTGCAGGCATGAATGCATATGCATGTGGGAAAGTATGGACTGTGGATATAAAATGATGGCAACATGCAGGGTTTTGTCAAAACTACTGGTTATATAGTAAAACTGTGTGAAGTTGTGCAACTGCTTGAACAACTGTAAAGGCCAACTGTTTGCATACACAAAAGGAAACACAGTACATATCCCATAAGTGCTTGCACCACAATGATGTGATGTAAGCCAAGTGCATATGAATGTGTATGTATTAGCAACATTTCTTCCACAGTTTGCATGCTTGATGCATGCAAAATGTATGTGTGTGGTATGTGCACAAGTGTCTAATGTAAGTGTCACTTGTCAACATTGTGAAGCAAATGACTGCTAGCACAAGAAGGCCCTTGTCATGTTGTAACAGCAGACAAGGGGAACCTGTTAGCAAGATATGGCATGACATAAAAGGGATGTGGGTACATGCATTTGTGTTATGTGTGATTAGTGAGTCTGTCTCCCAAATATGATATCAGATTAGTCATATCAAAGCTGCATATATATGAGTGGCATTATGTCAGCACAGATGTTATAAGAATAGCAAGTACTGGATGGGCAAAGTAGTGAGCAGAGTATAGAATGGAGAAGAGTTCATCTAATTGTGCCCTTTCTAATTTGTCTGGCATTATTTAGATATAAATGCTCCCTCCTTTGTGAAAATAGGTGTGTCTTAACATGCATGCTTGCATACACTGGGATGCCATACATCAGTTCATCACATTCCAAAAACATGTGTCTGTAGCTTTTCTCCCTGGGCCTTCGTTGAAAATGGGGTCTTTCGCAGTCAGACTTTCCCAGTAAACAAATAGTAAATAAATAAATAAAGTAAATATGAGCAGTATAGGTATAACACACATATAGTACAGTGAGTATGTGTACACAACATAATACAAAGTAAGGAGACACTGTGAAAGGTATTTCTGTCTGGAGTGGGGTGGGTGTCATGTACGAATGTGTTGAATACCTGCACGTTTTGACTTTTTAACCTTTTTACTGTTTTTAGTTAGAACTGCTGCTATCCACACAGCAGCATCAAGCAACGATCTGTATAGATGCTATCTCTCAGTGCAATTCTGACTTATAATCTATGTAGATGCCAATGTCTCACAGTGTAAGTTTCCCTTAAATTACCCTCACTATCTGGACAGATGTTTTAACTACTACAACATCTAGTTTGTGCATAGCTGAGTGTTGTGCATCATGTTCCTTGCGTTATTGAACTATTCGATATTTAAATTTTCCTCACTTCACCCTAGTAAGTAGCCATGGATATGCACTTCCTGACTCTCTCTGTGGCCATTCTGGTTCAGATAGGCATGCTCAGGCATTGTATCAATTGCCTCATGTACACCGACAATGATGCCTCTCAACCTCTTAGAGCAAGAAATCTGGACAAAGCCATAAATAAAAGTGGCAACCACACTGTTCCAGGTATAGTAGCATGTATAAGCACAGGCACTTGAAGATAAAAATCCACTTTATTCGATAAGATCACAATAGTTGAGCGCTTTCATCTACACACAGGTAGACTTCATCAGAACAACTTCACATTTAATTCCTTGGGTTAATATAGACCCAAGCAGCCAATCCATTTACCAATTTGTGTTAACAAGCATTAATCACATGTGACTGAAAAAAATATGTACTCATTAAAAATATTTAAAGTAATAAAAAACATTGAAAAGACATTAAAAAATGTTTTAAAGTGTTTTAAAATGTTTTAAAGTGCCCTGTGCTTTAAACTGACGACTGAGTAAATACATTGGTAACCTTACCAATTACCTTAAAGATTATGTAGTCAGTAATAGAGGCACCCGGTATAAACCTATTTTGGGGTCAGTGGTGCAAGATACATTAAAAGGGGCAGGGAGTCACAGTAAGAGTAGTGTCAACAATTATTCTGGAGCATGTATCCTACAGTTTGCACCTTATATACAAGATATAAAGGAAATAGTAGAAAGGAACTGGAATGTGTTGAGAATAGATAACAATATATTTAATATTATAGGAACAAGACCTTCATTCATATACAGGAATGGATTTAATTTGAAAAATGAGTTTGAGCACAAAATAATGGATGGTAAGAGGAAGGATATGCAGATGGGCACACAAAAATGTGGTACATGTAACCAGTGTACATATATTATAAATACTAAGAAGCTATTATTAGAGGATACCAACACTACTGAAGTAATATTTCAAAGAGGTAATTGTAGAACATCTCACATAGTATACCTAGCTAAATGTATGAAATGTGCCTGTTTCTATGTAGGCAAAACTGATAGATGCCTTCGAAACAGGATATATGACCACTATTACTGTATTAAAAGGAGAGAGGAAAAAAATGCTTTATGGAAACACTTAAAAGGAAATGAAAAGTGTGACAGGTTTCTTTTTGGCATGTTGGAGATTATACATCCTGACCCTAGAGGGGGTTGTGTTAAGAAAAAACTAGGTGAAAGAGAAGTAAAGTGGCAGATAAAATTGAATGCCTCCATGTATCCTGGTTTAAATGAGAACATTTCTATCAAACCCATCTTGGATCATAACATACATTAATACACGAGTATAAGGCATCATAGTGTATCACTATAGTTTAAGTCCTACATTGTATTTTATAATGAGGAAGCATCATAGACTTTTTCAATAAGTTAATTATAGTTTCAACAACTGAGTTATAATTGATGAGTTAACATTTAAGGAAAGTATTAATTTTATATACTAGCTTAGATTACACCTAGAAAGGTTACCAATGTATTTACTCAGTCGTCAGTTTAAAGCACAGGGCACTTTAAAACATTTTAAAACACTTTAAAACATTTTTTTAATGTCTTTTCAATGTTTTTTATGACTTTAAATATTTTTAATGAGTACATATTTTTTTCAATCACATGTGATTAATGCTTGTTAACACAAATTGATAAATGGATTGGCTGCTTAGGTCTATATTAATCCAAGGAATTAAATGTGAAGTTGTTCTGATGAAGTCTACCTGTGTGTAGATGAAAGCGCTCAACTATTGTGATCTTATCGAATAAAGTGGATTTTATCTTCAAGTGCCTGTGCTTATACGTGCTACTATACCTGGAACAGTGTGGTTGCTTATATTTATTTATATAGTTGACTGTTCTGGTACGCTTTTACTTATAAATAAAAGTGGGACAAAGGGCTAAAAATAGGGACAATTTTTAAATATTGCTCTTACAAACTTAGACAGTTGATAGAATAATAGGCTTTGCATTAGCATGAATTTTTTGAAGGGTATAAAGTCTGAAACTAAAATGTCTGTCATTATTTTCTAACATCAGTCTTGAATAATTTAACACTAATTTGCCAGAAAACCACAATTTCATGAAAAACGGAGCAAAAATATGAGGCAAAAATCTTGACATTCTGTTAAAATCTCTACAGTTGAGAGGTATGCATGACAATTCACTTATTCTTAATAAAACAGATAAAGTATGTGAGAGGTGTAAATACACTTTAACTCTGGAGGCAAAACTCTCTCATACACCAAATCTGATCCTATAGTTGTCAGTTACACTTGTGCCACACCTACTGCACAGGGTAAACACCCTACGCATAAAACTACTTATGCTGAGGCACTTACAGGAAACCTTCCTAAATCACTAAGACCTTCTGCTCAGCACAATCAAAAGAAAGATCCTCAGCCATCATGTAAACATTCTGTTAAAACACCACCCACAGCTACACATAGTAACATTGTATCCAATGCCTCTACGGCTAAGCCCTTAAGGCAAACCAGCACACTGAAATTTGCTGGTCACTGGTGATTCTATAGTGAGGCAAATCAATATCCCCCTCACCAGACTAAGTAATTAGATAGTCACAGTTAACTGCCTTTCTGAGGCTAGGTTCCATACACAAGCACTTAGGTTATTGAACCACAGGTAACCAATACCACTCTGTCATAGTCCATGTGGGTGTTAATGACATGAGACATAAATCCCTTGACTACATGATGTGAGTCATGATTGAGCTTGCTGTGGCTCAGGCAGGTATGAGCCTAGCACTGAGAAACTTATTGCCTTCTGTACGAATGATGCATGTTACCAGATGAAAATGATGCTTTTATCAACTGTCTTAGCTTCTGATGGCAGTCCAAGGTGATTCAATATTTGACTGCCAGACAGGATATGGTTGACAGACCACACTTCTTTGCCAGTGATGGTCTGCACTTATCCGCTCTAGGCTTTCAGATATTGACAGAGATTGTTTTAATCCCCAAAGTGTACTTTTTAGGCAATGCCAAACTGATAAACCTCCTGACTTAACTAAACCTATGAAGGGATATCTGAAGGTGGTACTGCTCAATGCTGGAAGTCTTAACAAGAAACTTCACTCCCTGAAAGCCTTCATCTCCCTGGAGAGTATAGACATCTGCATAGTATTGGAGACATGGTTTAAAGACATGGAGACTACCATAGCAGTGCAGAGTCATAATGCCTCTCACACATTTAGACCAGCTACTGCACGGGAGGGACTAAAGGTGAAGGATTCTTAGTCTATATAAAACACAACCTCACATCCAAACTAACTACAGTGTATGACCCACTGGAACTCATAAATGTCCACCTCATCATAAACATGGTCTCCTACCATAACCTTGCAACCTATAGGTGACCCTCCATGTCTCGGGAAACTTGTACTACCTATCTCAATGTACTGGAGTCCATCATCATTCAACCTAATATGATATTCATGGGGAATTTCAACTACCCTTCTATAGATTGGGAATCCAACATCACTCCTAATGTACAAGCCAAGAAATTCCTAAACTTTGTTAATACCAACATCCTGGAACAGTTGGTCCATTCTTCTACCATTGGTACAAACATCCTTGACCCTGTACTCACAAGCATGGTGGAATGATGTTCCTAACTCAATGTTATAACCTCAATTGTCAGATCTGACCATAAAATAGTATTGCTTAAAATAAAAATGAAGTCCTGGGACCCAGAGAAACCAAACGTTTTTTGGAACTATTCCAAGGCTAACCTCTTTCTGCTAAGTGACACCTTGGCTAAATTCCAAACACACCCAAAGCCAGTAAATACTGTAGCATATGCTGATCTATTTACAAAATCCCTGCACAGCCATATTGATAGCTGTATCGAGAGAGCGAATCCCACCTGTATGAAGAATAAGAAAATCTCAAAAGAAAAGCCACCCTGGTGGAATCACAGTATCAATCGGTTATAACAAAAGAAATAAAAAATCTTGGCCAAGCATAGGAGGAACAAAGTAGATAAACAGGAAAGAAGTGGGCAACAAAACAAAACCAAAAACCAAATATGAATTAATGCCCTGGAGGTAGAAAACACTAAATCTTATTTTGAAATACAATTTTTCTTGTTTGCACCCATGACAGTCAGTGACCAGTATTTTTCTACCTCCAGGGCATTACTTCATATGGGAGGAACAAAACCCAACATCTTAAAAGCTCCCCGAACCATCAAATCAGGCAGCTAAGAGGGTTAATTAATACTTCAAAGGTGAAATCTGAAGAAAAAATAGCTTCTTAGGCAAAGGACAACCACATTGCTTGTTATAGCTATGTCTGTATCCTCAAGGGAATTATGCAATAATGCACAGAACTTATTGTAAATGGCATCACCAACGCTGAACCAGAGGCTATTGCCAACCTTTTGGCTGACAGGTTCAGATTAAATTTCTTCCCCACTCCTGATAACCCAAGGGATATACTGCATACCATAATTCCCCCAACCATTACCAGGTGCACATTCCAAGGACAAATACAACGCATCGATAGGCCCTGACAGCATCCCTGCATGCTTACTAAATATCATGAAAAATTACTTCTCTGGTCCGCTTCAATCACTTTTCAACTGGAGCCTACACTCAGGTTTTGTGCCCAAGGAATGGAAGATCGCTACAGTCATTCCCCTGCAAAAAGGAAGTCCAACCACTGATCTGGGTAACAACAGGTGCATAAGTCTGACGATCCTCATATTTAAGGCTATGGAAAGAATCATTGTGGACATGATGAATAAGGACATAGAAAACCTGTAAGTGCTGTACTCCTCACAGTTTGGCTTTGTTAGAGGAAGGTCATACCTATTAAATCTGGTGGACTTCTTTGAGAGGGTTACCAAAACAATCAATGAGAGTAAGACTGTGCACACAGCTTACCTCAACCTTGACAAGGCTTTTGATAAAATACCCCACTCAGGCATTACAAACATAATACAGGAAGGTAGCCAGATAATATTCACTGGGTGCACCTGCTGGCAAGATGATGAATCATTTTTTCAGGTCATCAGAAGCTCTCCCAACTAGACACCCAGAGTCTAACTCCCCAGATGAATTCATCAAACAAGGATGATTGGACCCTCTGACCAGGACCAACTCCTCCCTGAATACAACCCCACAAAACCAACATTCAGAGGACAAGCACCACCCCAGACTCAGCCACCCTCCATTAACCCACACCCACCACAGGGAGAGAACTTTGCACGGGAGGAGAGACCTAAAGCACCTATGGTTCCTCCCACCAACTTCCAGATCAAAGGAACACAACAAACATTCAAAAAAGAACAAAGTCTGAAACCGTTTAATAAACCCCTAGCACCCACAAAGCTAAGCATTTTAGAAAAAGGACTGACCTACGTGCCCCAACAAAGAAGCAATAGTTGTACAGACCATTATCAATTTAAAGATGTTTATAAAAAAATCAATTTAAAGGTTTTTCCCAAAACAAGGAAAGACCCAACGATGTGATCAATATGGGAAAATAGGAAACACCCAGCAGCTTCTGCACACCCCCACACCCCTCAGTCACCAATTTTGAAACAAAATGTGAAGCGTACATTAGAAGGGTACTAGGTAAAACCACCAAATGATTCTACAACCTGAAACCATTGGAGTACAAGACATTGAAACAACTCAGCTCCAACCGCATGTGCAGGATTATGAAAATGGACAAGGGAGGGGAAAATCTGGTGAGAGACACTTCATACAACCAAAAGATTATGACCATGTTTGAGAACCAACTATACTTTGAGAAATATTACCTAAACCAGATAAAAACAGCATATGAGCACATCACAACTGAACTCTTCAAAATGAGTGACAAAAGCTTAATCAGCAACAGACTCCTGGATTTTATCACGGTCTCCCATCCTAAAATTCCCCATGTCTTTTAGAATACCCAAGACCTGAATGCCAGAATGACACCTAGGCAAGAGCTCATTGAATTTTATGATTACATCAGTAAATCGACAGATTCTTTTTTACAATTTCTTCATTTTCCACAATCATCTTACGGCAAACTTTCTAGATCTAAGGATCTCCAAACCACAACACTAATTTCCTCACCAAAAACCTTTTCCAAAAACCCAGCAGGGCAAATGTCATGCTTCAATGTAATAGCATGCATCCCTTCCAGACAAAGAAAAATGTAATAAAATCTCAAGGGCTTAGAATGGCAAGAGAGTCAAAGGAACTGAGCGACTTCACCGAAAACATGACAAATGTAGAAAAGGACTTTTTAGCATGGGGATATAGTATGAATTTCATCTGTGTGATTCTGGAGTCCATTGAACAATGCAAGAAAGCAGACCCTAACTTCCCAGAAGTTGAGAGCAACCCAAGAAAACATAAAATGACAAAGAACTACTCCAACAGCAAAACAGACATTTCAATGACCATTATTTTTTCTGCCAACTACAGAAACATCATGGACACCATTAAAGTAAACTGGGTGATCTTCAGCAACAACTCCTCCCTCAATACAGTATTGCCAAAAAAAACAGTTTTAATATCTGGAGGAATAGGAACATTAGAAATTTTATTGAGAAAATGGGCAAAATCAAAGGGACTTACTCATGAGGTCCACCCAGCTGCATGTACTGCCCATTCATGAGTAACACTGGATGATTCCACTTCCCCAACATGGATCAATTTTATTACAGTTGAGAACCTAGCAACTGCAAGACAGAGGCAGTGGTCTACAGGACCCAATGCACCTGTTGTCCAGCTTTCTGCATAGGGGAAACTGCCAATAAGATAAAGATGAGAAAAGCCTGACACTTAACTGATATCCACCACAATAACTCCAAACAATGTTCTTGGAAAACACAATCAGATCAGACCATGCCAAAACACCTTCCTCTTCCATATACCGGACTATGTACAAAAGGATGATTTACAAGGATCTCTCAATGGCAGATTACAGAAAAGTGGGCTCCAATGGCAAATTAGACTTGACACTTGCAAATCACCAGGACTGGATACTCAAATGTCCATAGCAAGTAAACCTAACCTAAGGAAATTATGTCACTATGCATACTATTAATGTATTCTCTGAACCAGATTTGGTGTTGCTATGGAGTCATATTATTGTGAGACTATGGCTTCTAACTAGCCCAATGAATATGGCACAACTAAAACGCACTGCTTCTTTTGGGACTTTGAGACATTTATCATTCTTTGGATTATCACTGGGCACTGCCTCAACTCTTTCTAATACCGTCTAATACCATCCACATGTTCCTGTCCATTGGTTAAATTATAAATACTCCAATGCTTTTTAAGATGATTTTTATTGCCTTTCTAAGAAATCCTTTCTAATGTTCACTTGATAGTCCACTGTCATATATTATATTCTAATTGGTTAAAGGTCTAAAAGTCTTTCTTTTATGTGGTTTGTAATAATGGTTTCTTTCTTCATACAGCTCACCCCATAAAAGTTATGTACGTTTAATTTTAAAAATTAAAGAAAGGATTTTATTGTATTAGAATGAATAATCAATTGCTAGCTTTACCTAAATAGAAACAATGTTTTAAGAAAGGAGGATCAAGGAAGTTCCCCATTGGTAGCAAAATAAAATTAATAGTCCAATCAACAAGTATCCAGCTTAGGCTAATGGAAGAAGGTAGATAGCTAACCACAACCAACAATAGTCTCAGTGTTCATTCTGTCCAAACAAACATTAGAGATTCAGCAGTTATTCCTCATAGAAGTTAAGATAAAGATATCCAAGAAGAAGACTGATTGTTTTAGAAGAAGATTTGTTTTTAAAATAATGTTTTAAAATAATTTTTTTTCTCTTTCAATAATGTCTTAAATAATTCTCGATTCGAGAGCTGGATAACATAAAGTTACAATGAAGTTATATATATGTATATATATATATATATATATATATATATATATATATATATATATATATATAT
>NC_056726.1:1158853997-1158881497 GCF_019279795.1 Protopterus annectens | reverse complement strand
ACCTGGGTTCCTAGCCTCAGCCTATGGCATGATCAACTAGCAAATCATAACCAATATCATAGTTAAGTAAACTCCAGCCATGCATAGGCTAGACTTTCAGCTCTGTTTTCCCCATGCCATTTGACCACCATCCATGGGCTTAATGCTCATATGTATCTGAGTCTTTTACCACATGAGGGTCATCTAGAAAAGTTTTTCACTATTTTGGCATTTATTATCTTCTCTGGTTATTTTTCCCCTATTTTTACTTACTTTGTTTATTGTTACTCATATTTAGTTTTATTATAAAGTTGTACTTCAAATCTTAATTTTGTGCATTTAATAAAATTGCAAATTCTTTATTTTTATGTTTGGAATTTTTCCAATTATAATTAAAGTTGAATAAACCACATCTCCCAAAAAATCTGAAAAAATAAACCCCGGGATTCATGAAGCTTGCGCCAGGCACCAGTGTAGCGTCAGTGATCTAACGCCAAATATGGCTGCCGAGTGAATCAGGTACGAGCTGTTTCCATGTGCACTACCAGCATACACCAGAGCTGCGCAGCTCCTGGCGCATGTATGCTAATTACTCCATGTGCAGCAGTGTAGCATGCAAATTAAGGTATATAGTGATTCATGGAAGTTGTGCAGGTGTAGCGTAAGCATGAAGAAATGTAAACCAAAAAAACTGTTTACATTTTTTTTCAAACATAAAATCAGAGCCATGAAAGCGGACCAAACTCATGTATTATAATGTTAATATATGCCAATGGCTAAATATATAGCCAATGGCATAAAAAAGCATGCACAACACATAAAAAATAACATTTAATGTCATGGCCACACTAACGCAAAGTAAAACTGCAGTGCACCGGTGCGCAGACGGGATCACAATGAAAATATATTTAGATGTCATAAAACTGCAATGTAACACAATTCATGAATTCCCCATAATAGTCAATGGCATGCATGCTACACCACAACCATGGCGCAAGGGTTGCTAAGGGTCTGTGACAGTGTTCTGCACTGTAACTAGGAATTAGTAGTCAATGCCATGCAAATGAGTCAAGTAATACTGAATCACAAACTCCCCGCCGGCGTAAGGGTGTACCACACGGCATAGCGGTATAACACTGAGGTGTGGCCTGGAGGTAAACAGGACATCAAGGGAGGGGTGCACCACCATAGCTGTAAGCACATTGGAGCATTGCTAATCTGGGTTGCCTGTTGCTAAGCAAAGCCACAGGATAGGGGTGTGGAAGTAGCCATAGCTTTGCTTAGCTGAGAGCACACAAGGTAACCGAAAGTGCATGTGAACATGGATGAAAACGCACTTGAAACCCGGTAAACGTCTGTGCACGGCACGCACCACAGCTGAAACAGGAAGAATATGGGAAGACAATAAGGAAATGCTGCATCAAGGTAATTGGAGTACATATGAGTAATTAACACCTAGGAAGTCACAGTGGGCCATTGACAACAGCTAACAAGGCTACTAGCAGCTACCTGCAGAACAGGAAAGGGGAGGTACCGTACTGCAAAGAAAAGAGAACTGTCACAGAAGAACAAAACAAACTTGCAGTAGATCAGCTACATAACACATTTCACAACACAATCCTGGGTTGTAAAAGTACAAAACAAGAAAGCAGGCAGCTGGATGCATGCCTGACAATGGGATGGGAATCGGGTTGCAAAGTGAAATAAAGGGCAATAGATGAATCATAGCCACATGTAAGTCAACATCAAAGGCCCGACAATTGCAGTACCTGCTGTAAAACCCATAATTAAGATACCCTGCAGCTGGAATTGCACATACACACCCAATTACACCAGCATCATCCATTGCACAATAGTATAAGGTGTGAAAGCCCCACACACACACTTGTGTATTCCCAGACACTCTGCACCATTGGTGTATACAGACGGGGAACTTTTAATATGTACATGTTAGGGGCTGCCATAGCTTTGATTCACCAGCATGTGCTGGAGACTGACGGTGGAGTGGAGGATGATGGTGACAACCATCTCAGGCACCGGAGGAGGAGAAGAGTGTCCAGACCCAGGGTAACCTGCCAGGGGCTACATGATCTCGAGATAGTAGAGTGTTACAGGGTGGACAGGGACACTACACAGCAACTTGTTGAGCTGTGCCGGCCAAGCCTCAGAGCCAGAAGTAACAGAGGGGAGCCCATCCCAGTGGACACGAAGGTATGTGTAAGCTTGAGAATACTAGCCACAGCTACCTTCCAAAGGCCAACTGGGGATATCATAGGGATCTTACAGGCATCAGCATCCAGGGTACTCCACCAGTTCCTGGATGCCATGTTACCACATGCCAATGAGCACATATACTTCCCCCGGACGCAGGAGGAGTTGGCCAGCAATATGCATCTCTTCCACCATGTGGCAGACTACCCAGAGGTACTGGGTACAATTGACTGCATGCACATACACATCAAGACACCACCCAGTGAGCAGGGTAGGCACTACATAAACCGCAAGGGATACCCCTCCATTATTATGGATGTGTGTGCTGGCAGCTATGGAAGCTATCATGATTCCCACATCTGGCATGCCTCACAGCTGTATCAGGTATTTGCCAGGGGGGGGACATCCCAAATGGCCACCTGGTGGGGGATGTTGGTTATGCACTGGAACCATGGATGATAACTTCCATCAGAAATGCACACACAGCCATGCAAGAATGCCATAATGAGACACGCGCAGAAACCAGAATCATCATAGAGCGCATGTTTGGGATGCTGAAATCACGGTTCCACTGCTTGAACATATCTGGTGGAGCCTTGTAGTATTCTCCAGGCACGTGTGCCCACATCTTCATAGTATGTGCCATGCTACCCAATCTGATCCTGCAGAAACAGCTGCAGCAGGGACAGAATGGTGAAGGCCCTCAAAGCCCACCACCATTGCCAAGGGCCCCACAGGCACAGAGGGACTCAGACTATGAACACCCTGTGCCAGCCCCAGTAGGCAGATGGAGGCGTGCCCAGTATGCCCATGCCTTGGCAAAGAGGGAACATATAGCACACACACTAACAGTGTAGGCACTTATGGACTGACACCCTTCTCCACCTGTACACACAGCAAATATGGATGGCACACACACATGACCACCTGTAAATTGTCATGTATAGGTAGTCTACTGTGCACATCCTACATAGGTAGCCCTCAAGTATTGTACACACAACTGCCATTGGCACAAGTTAAGTCAATGCCTGAACAGTAAATTAAGCTATCAGCATTTGTCCATACTGCATGTATAGGTTCATAAATACATAGGTAGGTATATGCCTAACTTTCCGAGGCCACTCATAGGCATAGCCAAAAAGTGTCTGCTGTCACCACCCCATTGATTAACTAACTGTCCCTCTGTGGAGCAGAGCCAGTTGTGGGATCCCTGGAGTGTATCTACTGTTCCCCACCCACTCTGCAAGGATAACCTGGAGTGTTAGTGAGGGGATTCGTATAATGTAATCAGGGGTGTAGTTCCAAATAATGGGGAGTACCCACGACAGGAATCTTCTCAGATGATTTACATGTTACATAGTATACCTTAACCACAGCTTGCATATATAGGTAGTATTCCACAGAATAATAAACATTTGGAACACACAACCGCTGAAATGTGCGTTAATCACCCTTGCACTACCAGTCTTTGCTCTGAGAGGTAAAATTACCACTGCCAGGATTAGAACACACAAACATGTACACAGTCTTCACAATAACCTACCACTAAGCTACCTGAGATGTACCAATGGCAGTTGTGTATACTGACAGGTTAAAACACAAAAGGTAGGAGTGTGTGGAAATAGGACAAACCAGCATGTACCCAATGAAAGGTATATGCTATATATATATATATATATATATATATATATATATATATATATATATATATATATATATATATATATATATATATATATATATATATATATATATATATATATATATATATATATATATATATATATATATATATATAGAGAGAGGGAGAGAGAGAGAGAGATATGTCGATATATTGGGATATACATTTATATATATGTAGATATATAAATAGGTTAACAACATCTACATAACCATGGAGGCACATATAAATGGGATACCTACCACATACCAACTGCTTGACACACCGACACACGTAATCACGAGGCTTAGAGTGCAAAAGACCACAGTACCGAAACACCAGATGCGCGAGGTTTAAAATCACGATTTTAAGGGACATTTAGTCAGTGCTTCTGGTGTTGCAGTTCAGGTAGGCTACTGTGTGTAAGTGTGTTTCTGAGGGGTGTAGTGTGTGTAAGTGTATGTTTTGAGTGTGGTGTGTGTTCCTGGGAGACTGTAATGTGTGTGTGTCGGTTTGCTTTGTGCGTCTGTGCGATCTAGGAGGTAGAATATTAAAGTAGGGGGGTGTGGGAGGTGCAGACACCCACATGGGGGGGTGTAGGGGGGCTTGCCCCCCCTGCTCATACATAGTGTAGGATGGTTTGTTTGGATGTGGTGGGTAGCAGTGTGTCTGTGTGTGCGTGTGTGTGTTCCATGTTTGTGTTACTTTCGCGAGTTACTGTCGCTGTCAGTAATGTGGAGTATGGGAGTCTGGGCCCGGTACTGTAGGCATCGGAATTGTGTGATTTCAGAATTCCGTAGGTATCCCACTGTTCATATATGAGTATAACATGGACCATAGCAATCACACATTCTGCCACGACCACACTTTATGAACAAAGGATATGGAGAGTATATGCCTATACACTATTACAAATATGTGCTATGGACATGAGCCAACGATAGGGTTAACACCTGTCCTACTTTGTGAGGGACAGTCCCTCTTTGCGCAGTTGTGTCCTGACCAAAAATATTAAATGTGGCAAATGTCTTGAGATTGTAGGACATAATTATGTCCCATATGTAATTTAATAGTTGCATACAATAGTTCTTTCTGCATCTAAAATGCCTACATGTTACAAGAAACAGGATAAGCAACTAAAGTGATACAAGAATAAGCTTATATTTAGGCAAAGAAGGAAAGTTCTCTCCCTTGTACTGACCGTGGGTTTGTGTTGGCCTGTAAAATCTGATGTGTATCCCGAAAATGTCCCACTATGGCCATATGAAAAGGTGGCAACCCTAGCCAAAGAGGGTCAGTCTCCAACACAACTCGAATGACTGCAAATACCTATGACAGAAATACACAGCTTTCATGTAGTAACACTTTATTACATTCCGATGTATTGCCAAAAGTATTCAAGGACTAACAACACCTGTATGCTATACAGGAACCAATTGACAGTGCCTTAATGAATCAACCTGCAATTACCATAGTATCAGTCCACTAAAGGATAGGTGTTCAAATAGGGAAGGAACCCTCACGCACATATCGATTATATATAAAAGCAGTTCCTACACACCTTCATCTGCTATGTACACCCACCAACATCACCCCCACTCCCAAACAAATTACAATACAAACTGTAATAACATCATAAATCATTCACTCACTGTACGACATCTGCAGAAGCCTTAACAACTCTTGTCAGAGACACACTAACATGGCCCTATGTGAAATCGTTGCTGTTATACAATGGAACAGCTGTTGATGTTACAGGGTCTGTTTGCACTAATCCCGTTTCAGAGGGTTGTGTCTACACCGGGAAGTGTTTCTGATTACTGATTAACAGCACAGTATGATACACATGTACACCAAACCAAGGATGTCTGGTGAGCACACTGTAAACCACCTAACAGTTCATGCATAGCAATACAGCCTTGAGCTGCCCAAACATCCTTGCCAGACTGAAACATCTCCAGAAGTATCATTTACAAACAAATCCTGCCTAAGTAGCAATGTTCTGAAATATAACAGCTGTACTCACATGTAGAACAACATCTTCTAGCCATCACACACAATCCACGGTAGTCATGAAGCTAATATTTCTCTGTCTGTCTCCATATAGCTGTCAAAATACATCACAAACAACACATCCAGGCCGTCTTCCTCGAAAGTAAGGCAAATGGACAATGCCCAAGTGGAGTACTCCATTATACACCACTGTTGCCATGGTATTGGCTAATGGAGTAGCTGCACAGCTGAAGTGCATCTAATTAACTACTTTGGAACACCAGTTGGTGGCCAGGATAGCACATGTTACTGATATTTAACTAGAAAAGGATGGCTTATCACACATTCAAACCATCTGTATATACCAGCAGAACGTTACAAAGAAGATTGAAACACAAACTGAAAAGGATTGAATTAACATTCAACGACACCTCGGGTTACTAATAAGGTATGTAGAACACTCAGTATGTCTGTGTATGTAGTACCTGTTCTGTAATATTTAAAGTGCACGCAATCCATATAGTGGAAACAGTTATCTTGTAGTGATGTATTGTTGAGCATAGTAACACTTGTAGTATTTATGTGTGTACTGCTGTAGGTCACTAGGCAAACACTGCATACACCACAAGGGATGCAGTATAAGGACTTTGAACACAAATATTCCTTACCATCCGCTGTCAGTGGCAGTGCTGGTCCAACAAGTATGTGCTATAACAGGGGATAGTATATGTTGATATATTGTAACAGTAGGCATATGTATGGGTGTATTACTAAGAATAACCTGTCGAAGGATGGCCCACTGTGCAATTATGATTTGCATTGTGGGATATTGTGCCAATAACTGTGTAATGTACAGTATTGTAGGCAGATATGTATTACAAGTTACATAGCATTACTGTTATGTTAGGCAAACATTAGTTATGTCTATTGGCATTTACAATACACAATAATAGGATACATATGACTTGTAGTCACCTGACAGTTTATCAGCATAATAGCAAAGTAAAATGGAAGAGCTAGTTAACTTTTCATGCACATAAGACATGTAAAAAGTGCAAAGGTAAGTACTAGGCTGTCTGCCCAAGGGTATTTATAAGCCTAGCTAGAGTGTGTTGGCTTTTGCCACCCCCTTAGGTTAGTTCCCTGTGCCTCTGAATGGCAGAGCCATTAGTTCCCTGTGCCTCTGTCCAGCAGAGTG
Organism: Protopterus annectens; assembly: GCF_019279795.1. Taxonomy (NCBI): domain Eukaryota; kingdom Metazoa; phylum Chordata; order Ceratodontiformes; family Protopteridae; genus Protopterus; species Protopterus annectens. The sequence continues at coordinate 1,158,874,457 of NC_056726.1, read as the reverse complement.
ACTGCAGTGATCCTCGGGGTACATGTCTGTCTCCCATCCACCCGTCAAGGTTTCCCTTGAAGAGTGCTAGTGAGGGGCCTTGCCTGATGTACATTGGAATCATGTTCCAAAGCATTGGGAGTCTCCGGGTCAGGAATCTATCTGTCCAGCATGTCCTAGTCATCGTTGTGGTTAGGTGTATATCCCTAGAGCATGTGGCTCTCAGGGGCTTCTGTTTAGGTGGAGCATATCCAGCAATACTGGGTTGGACATGGGCCTTGTATGTCAAGCAGAGATCAGCTGTGAGTATGCGGTATGCAACCGAGTACAGTTGGAGTTTCTTAGGTTGGGCTGCATAGGTCATCTGTTTGAGGTCAGTAATCCTCTTGGTGTGGTGCTGTTGTGGTCTTCCAAACTGTTGCAGTTGTCTTGTAAGGTACATCCCAAATGGGGTGTTGTATCCTTTAATGGGTGTAATAAGTCATGAGTAGAGAGGCACAATGGCCTCCTTTGTTCTGGATGCGAACCCATTAGAGATTAGGGGGGCCACGTAGAAGGATTTTCTAACCACCTTGTCATTATGAGTATCAAAGGAGAGATTGCTATCTACTGGGGTTCCCAGATCCCTTATTACCTTTTCTGTATGTAGGGGACTAGCACCTATGTGGTAGTCCACGGGTAATTAGTTATATCCAAAGGGGATGACTATGCAGTGTTTGGCATTCAGCTTGAGGCCATGATATTGACATCAGGTATCCGTCATAGTGTGACCCTTCTGGAGGGTGTCTGTATCAGCTGGGGAAACAATTATGGCCTCTAGTTTGCAGTCATTTGCATACCTTTTCAGCCAAAGCCCATCTGTGCTTGCCTGTATGTCAGAGAATTATATACCGAACATGAGGGGTCCTAGGACTGAGCCCTGGGGGACGCCACTTATAACTGGTATACAGTCAGACCTAGGGTATGCAACTCCCACTGTGTGGGTTCTGTCCGTGAGCCACTTTGCAAACCATCACATGACATAGGGGTTAATGTTCAGGCGGATGGGTATGTCGATAATACCAGAATGGGGAATGGTGTTGATAGTCTTTGAGAGATCTAAGTAGGCTGTGTGGACCTCCTTACCCTCATCTAATGCCTTGGTAACTGTCTCTAAGTAGTCCACCAGGTTTAGGAGGCATGGTCTGCCCTTAAAAAAGCCAAACTGGGTGGGGTCAAAGGTTTGGAGATACCCAATGTCTCTGTGACTGAGGTCCATGGTGATGTGCTCCATAGCCTTGCAGACCAGGCTAGTCAGGCCTATAAGGCAATAGGTTCCATGGTCCATTGTGGCACCACCTTTGTGGAGTAGGATAACTGTTGCTATGTGCCATTCAGGGGGCACAAAGCCCAATGTGAGGCTATTATTGAACATGGTGTGTAGGTGGGGAACCAGTACGTTCTGAAGTTCGTGTAAAACGCAGCCTGTGATGTTGTCTGGTCCCATGGATGCTGTGATATTGGCTTTAGAGTGTGCAGCTTTTACCTGCATAGTTGTGATTACAGGGACTCTGCACTCTTCCTGTATAGATATGGGCCCTTTAGGGGGTGCGAGGTGGAAAAGGTAGCACAGAACCTATCTGCCAGGATGTTGGCAATATCAGTTGGTTCTGTAATGTTTGTGCCTTTGTGCTGTAACTCAGAGCAGATCTGGATGTTGACATCATGATATTTGACATAGCTATAGAATGCTTTGTGGTTGTCATTGGAATTAGTGGTGGTTTTGTTTCTGTAGCTAGCTTTGGAGGATCTTATAAGGGATCTCACCTTCTTACTGAGGCTGACCAGGGAGTTCCTCCATGCATGGGATTGTACTCTCTTTTGCAACAGTGTCTTCCTCCTGTTGTACAGTTTGTTTATGGCAGGGAACCACCAGATTGGCTTCCTTAATTTGGAGTATAGCATCTTGGTTCTGTTTGGGATAGCACGATCCATGCACTCGTGTAAGTGCTTATAGAGTGCATTTGTGTAGGATTCAGCAGTTGTAACAGTATAGTCCATCTGCATAGGTGTCATGAAGTTCACCACGTCTGTCTTAAGAAGCATGAAGTTGGCTTTGTAGACATATTATATTGTAGTTCCCTTAATGGGGGTGGGAGTGGGATGTGGATATCAAGGGTGTTCAGCTTATGGTCGGATCGGACCAATGAGGAGTTGACTTCAGGTGTGGAACACTGGTCACTCATGTTGGTAATGCCTAGGTCTAGGATATTGTTGCCCCTGGTGGGTGTGTGGATATGTTGATCCAGGGCATTGGTGTTTGTGAATTCCAGAAAGCGTTGAGCTAATGAGTTGGTACACGAGTAGTTTTCTCAGTTAATGGTGGGGTAGAGTCAGTGAGAGTATGTGATGAGTGTGGTGTGGTGCGAATGTTTACCTTCTCCACATGACTGTCAGGGTCAGATTTGGTTTTAGAGAGCTTTACCTCCAGTTTGGCTAGATAAGTGCATCTCTCACAGATTGTAGTGTTGGGTGGTAGGCAGAGAGGGTTGTCTGTGTACATAAGGCAATGTCTACATTGCTTCACGATGTCCAGATTCATCAGATAGACAGGAGAGAACACCGGCAGCTGACACTTGGACATGCTCAATATAAAACTAATTTCCCCTAGATAAGTGAAGAAAGTGAGTACACAAGCTATTTTACTGTAAGCAAGTGAGAAAGGTATGTACAAAACCTGTGTACCTCTAGGTAATGAGGAAGATTGAGTGCTATAGTGATTAGTAGCTTACGTAGTGCTTACAAGTTCTGAACAAGTGCTGAGCATGAATAAGCAATCCAGATAGGGTCTTGGATAACATAAATACACTGTCCACCCCCCAAACAGGTACACAATCATGTATCTATGTACACCACATTGCCACTCTACCCACAACTATGCAGGTACAAGCTGCATCAGGCTGCATGGGACCTGTCCAGATCCCAGTTTGTATCATATACATATGGCAAAACAAGTTGCTCTCCACATATACATCATGTAAAACATAGCTTCATGTCAGGCTGTGTACACACTGAATGGTGCACACCAACAGGTATCACAACCCACAAATGGGGAGACACCACTGATAATGGGAAGTACTGCACTACTACCCTGCTGAGTCTGGTCTGAAAGGCCATGAACCTTGATCAAATTATTTGATGTCAGCAGTACAGATGTAGATGACAGTAAGGTTGATTTCACACAGCATTTCATAACCTTGCTAGGTCATAGGACATTATCACCCATACTGTGTTCCACCTACACTCATTATACTAGATGTACATTCCTATGTCACAGGAGTATTTTGCAATGGGACTTCTGGCAGAACCAACACTACAGAAGGTGTCTGAATAATGCATGCACATCACACCGGTGCCAGCTACAGTAAGACATGGTTAATTAATTGTATTCCCCCTTATTGTAGTCCATACCACACAGACTAACAGTATGTATCTTCCTATTGAAGTATGGGAATGACTATGACCTAGGAGCAATAGCCGACTCAGAGCGTTGTGGACAACATACAAAAGGGGCTTTGTGGGTGAGGTGTGTGTGACATATGGCCACAATCTGACAGCTAAATATTGCATTGTCACCCCTATGTTAATAACCCTGTACCCATGAACTACCACCTAGGCAGCGGTCAACATTATGGACACTGTGTGCAAGGGATGCAGCTGGGCAGTTGTCTTTCCTGTGATAGCTACGTCATCACATCTGTCAGGTAGTCAAATGGGGCAACCCTAACCATGGCAAGGTGCCATCCATGAATATAGAGATCATTGTCCAGCCATACACAACTCTCAAGTGACCCATATCAGATCACATATTTCCTTTAAGGGGTATTGGCCATGTTCAGATGGCCTAATCCAGTCTTTCCATTCCCCATCTTCACTATGTAGCATGATGCATGCCCTGAATAAATCCATGTCCAAACCAGTGATGTTGGACATGCTACACGTACACATCCTGATCTGAAACACATACTTCATGGACATCCACCTTCCTAGTACTAGGATCATCACATGCTAGACAGATCCTTGTCCCATACATTTTACATAGTCTTGCCATACTATGCATTCCTGTCCAGAAAAGCTGCACATCGCCCCCCTCTCAGACATGGTGTGATGACCGCATGGTAAATGCATCATTAACCCTGTGGATCAGTTATATGGCACTGCTCCACCTGGCTCCAGAGACCCACCTGTCAGCTACAGCCAGGTAACCTTTCATCCTAGATTCATACATGGCCCAGGGCATATAGCCTACTAGTTGACTTTGACTGTACATGCTATAGTTGATATCCATCCCTGCAAATACTATCTGGCTAGCCAGTGTCCCATGTTTATCACATGTGCAACACAGGTGATACATGGCAGGATGTTGAATTGCTGTGCAGTGCCGTGTAGATGTATAGGGCAGAACAAATACATGTAAAACCTTCCATGAGCACATCTGCAGGGTCACAGGTCATGTCCGTTAAGGCAGTGTAAGTCTTTCTATGTGACATATACACAGCATCAAGGTCGATTGCATTAATGTGGACACATCTAGCCATGTGCTGATAGGTAGGAACACTAGTACAGGCAAACAGACATGCCCACATCAAGACAGCATCCACATGGAGTATGAGCAATGTAATCAGGTGAAACATACACATATATGGTGATAATATTCACTCACCATTGAGTGTCACATGTGTGTGAGACACAAACATGTCAGTGGTGTCAGTGTCATGTAGATTTGCAAAGACAACTATTTAATCGTAATAAATGCAATACACATGTATGTTCAGCTGTAGCTCTGTATGTCTCTGTGAGTTACTGCCACCTGTCTCCATCATTATGTCTTCCAGGTATGCCACGTGCAAGGTTACCCCCTTATACCCGTTTGGAGGATGAGGCTGTCCACACCATGACACAGCAGGCCATGTGCACATGGCCCTGGACAGTCCCAACAGGGACATGGTTCCAATGGACAAGTGTCATCAGACAGTACCCAATCTGCACCTCTGCCTGGTAGTGCCAGTGCAACCCCTGGAAGGCACAGGTGACATGGCCATGGCCAGACACTGTGAACTGTAAAACCTGGCCTGTACAGTCTGCAGCTGTCAGTAATACCCCTGTGTAGGCTAGACACATGCCAGAACTGTGTGCATACATACACGCACACACTGGAAACATATGTAGGGCACCGCAACACACACAGGCATAATATCCACACACACACAGTTAGATCAAAGGCCCTAACCCATACACATGATGTCATCCAATGGTGCAGCATAGGCCTCTAGCAAACATTATCACCCTGTGCATATGATGATGCCTGTGCTGCATCCCTGACATCCACACCATTGGTGCAGGGACATGCTCATCTGGTCTGATGCACAGGGTGAACAGACTAGGAAGATAAGTGTAGTTTACAATTGTTGAGTACTGTTGACAGGCAGCAGACATACCATGTACTACAGGTATACAATGCATTTCGTACTGTTAAAAGTATGTGTCTTGTGTAACAACAATAACTGCATGTTGGTCATGATGTTCTGCTTTCCTCCTTCAGGTCTAATTGCACGTGCTGGTGGATGTCACTGTTTGCAGTTAGTGTCCCATATGCCAATGTGGACTACTCACAGGTATGTATGAATATTCCAGCATGCACCATGTAGCTGCCACATAACAGTGAGCATGTCATACTTTCCAAACATGTCTACTGATCCAAGAGCATGATAGCTGTGTATTAAGCTACTGTGGTTACAGACATGACATCCATACTGGGTGACATCACAGGTACAGTTACATGGAGTCGTGAGGTAAGAGAGCGGTCTAGCTGATTACATGACGCACCACAGAGAATACACATGTACAGGTAGTCAGTATGGCCTAAGATCGGGGACATCAACACGGATAGTAGATTGCATTGCCTGGATGGGGGGAGGGGTCTTATCAGTTCAGTATGGTAATATACATTCTCACTCCAGGGACCAGACAGCCATACACACACACACACACACACACACACACACACACACACACACACACACACACACACACACACACACACACACATGCATACACTGTGGCATTCACTAATGAATACACCTATGTCAGGCACATACAGATACCTCACATGTGTGAGATATACACCCCTGCCTATGTCCTGCTTTCTACATTGCAATCTGTACAGATGTCTACAGTAGTGTACAGGAGAGAGAGTAACAGTTGAGATGTATTCCCCACCATACGTGACATATATGGACACACATGCAACCACACATGCCAGTACTGTGAATCAAACACCTGCCTACCTCATGATATGTATGACAGACTTACAGCAGTATTGCATGTGTTACAAAGTGTACTGATGCTTCCTTTGGAAACAGTGCTGATATATGCACATGGGACATCTTAACTGTTAACAGGTGTCAAGTGATTTACCTTCGGTGTCACCCTGACCACTGTATAACTTGTGTGTTATGTCCTTCAATTAATGAAACCATTGCTTACCGGTTACATAGGTCATTGTAGAACCACTTGTGACACACCTGTGAGCTGTCCTCAGCAAACATCCATTTGCAAAGATGCCCCACCACTTAGTTATTTCCACATATCTGTCTATACCTGAGGTACATCTTTCCGTACATTCAGCATATCATCATATACAGTTGGCAATGTTGAGGCTAAGATACATGTCACCTGCATACATCATCAACTGCACTTGCATGGTATCTGAATGCACACCTCTACATGTACATGTGTGTAGGTCCAACAATCCTGTCATTTGGGCATGTTTGTAGGCATTGCAATTGGTGGGCATGTGTAGTGACATACATGACACATGGACTGTTGTATGATATGATAGGTGTAATGGATGACCGGTAGAGAGAGAAAGTTACATCTGTCAACAATGATATCACACCTTATGTACTGATAGCATTCAGCAGCCATGAACCTACATTCTATGTGCATGTATGTAATGGCTGTAGCCACCTGTATGCACAAAAGACAACAACAACTATGCTATTTACATGTATGTTGTGTGTGTGTGGCATGTACATATCCAGGGCAGGTACATGTATGTCATATCCAAACATGAGGGTGTGTACTGATGTACAGCAACAGTCATCTGCTAATGCTGTAAATAACCGAGGGCCCCTGGTATGTGTACAACTGACCTGGTTACAGACAGTGGTATCATTGCATTGCATAGCACATGGTGCAACTGTGTCAGTACATGGGTACTCTCTACAATTGATGTAGAGCTTGGTACAGTCTACTGGTTAAGGGTCACATGGTGGTGTACTCTTATATGTCCTACAACATGTATGGATGCGTGTTGGTGGTCCAAGGGCATGGTGGTGTCTGAGGTTTACATCCTAGAATGCAGCATTTGACACTGTGTCCTGTACCTGACTCATCTGTGATGCCTTCTGTGGGGGTACCAGTCAGTACATGTGAGTGGCCTCTATGTATGTGGAGACACCACCACCTGGAGCGGTCCGTACCTGTGTTATGGCCCACATGTCTGGTTCTGAGGTATATGGTGGTAGCACTATTGTGCACTATAGAGCCTTCAGCCAAGTGTTCCTCACTGCACAGATGTCAGTACTCTCCATTGCTGGATCTACAGTGAGCAGCTATGATTATGGACAATACACATCTAGCACTGGTTAGCATAAGCATACAATGCAGTTGTCCTCTAGGTGTCAGGGTGCTATCTTGTGCTTAGGACATTTGCCTTGGAATGGCACTGTATGGGTGGATGTGACTTGGGTATTATCCCCACTCCCTTGAATCATGGATGCATGTGATATGTCTCAAAGGCCTGTCTACTGTCAGTCATGTAATCTCAGAATGACAAACACTGGACAACCTCGTACTTACAGCAGGATATTGGCTCATTGTGTTGGTCAAGCAGTTGCCACTCCTAGCAAAGCTCATTGTGTTGGTCAAGCAGTTTCCACTCCTAGCAAGAAATCATTGTGATTGGTATAGGATGGTACATCTAAGGTGATGGACAGCAGCAGACGTCGTGTAAAAGACCGGTGTCAGACATATATAGAGCAGCGTTCCTGCTAACAATGACAACTACTAGCACCAGAGCCCATTACAATGTGTTTTTTTACATCTAACTGTAATATCATGGCCACTGTTGCCTTCTGTGTTTAGAATCTGAGTGAATCCCAGACAGTCCTGTGCTACTAAGTGTATGAGCATTCCCAGTATAACCTTGTGTAGATGGACACATAGTGCATTCCAAACAGCACTGTGCTACTGTGTGAGCATGCCCAGTGACACCTTGTGTCTGTTATGTGCCTCTGTGTATGGGCATGGCCATTGTAACCCTGTATAGTGATAGTAGTCGTCCATTCCACAGATGGGCATACTCACGGTCAGGATGGATTCCTACTTTAAGCACACAGGTTCACAAGTATGTACATCTTAACTGCCAGCATCCCTGTTGATGACCGCATTCCTAGAAGGTCATAATGACAGCCTTGAAATGTGTAATCTGTGTGGTGTGACTCGTAACTATATAGTATTTTAATATTGATCTGTAGATAGGCAGGTGTTCCGTTCCCAACACTGGCGTGTGTTTTGTGTGTGTGTGTGTGTGTGTGTGTGTGTGTGTGTGTGTGTGTGTGTGTGTGTGTGTGTGTGCATTTTTGTCCCCATCTGCCTGAGGACTGAATAATGCTTTTAGACTGCTCACACTCCATACAATTCATTTACCCACCTTTGGCAAGGCTGATGATGTCACCCACCTAAAAATACACCACTGGGAGGGCTGTGTCCCAGTAATCTCGGTAGCACATTCTGTAACTGCATAATGCTGTTGTGTAATAAAGTCATTAGGTCGGTGTTCTAATCCCAGATTTGCCAAGTAAGTGTGTGTGTGTGTTTGTCCCTGTCTGCCTGAGGACTGAATAATGCTTTTAGACTGCTTACACTCCATACAATTCTTATACCCACCTTTGGCAAGGCTGATGATGTCTCCCACCTACAAATACACCTCTGAGAGTACTGTGTCCCAGTAATCTCTGTAGCACGTTCTGTAACTGTGTAATGCTGTAGTGAAATAAAATAGTTAGGTCGGTATTCTAATCCCAAACTTGCCAAGTGTGTGTGTTTGTCCCCGTCTGCCTGAGGAGTGAATAATGCTTTTAGACTGCTCACACTCCATACAATTCTTATAACCACCTTTGGCAAGGCTGATAATGTCACCCACCTACAAATACACCTCTGGGAGTACTGTGTCCCAGTAATCTCAGTAGCGCGTTCTGTAACTGCATAATGCTGTAGTGTAATAAAGTAGTTAGGTCGGTGTTCTAATCCCAGACTTGCCAATGGTGTGTGTGTATGTGTCTGTGTTTGTCCACATCTGCTTGAGGACTGAATAATGCTTTTAGACTGCTCACACTCCATACAATTCTTATACCCACTTTTGGCAAGGCTGATGATGTCACCCACCTACAAATACACCTCTGGGAGTGCTGTGTCCCAGTAATCTCGGTAGCATGTTCTGTAACTGCATAATGCTGCAGTGTAATAAAGTAGTTAGGTCGGTGTTCTAATCCCAGACTTGCCAAGTGTGTGTGTGTGTTTTTATAATTTGGCAAGGTGAAAGGTTAGCATTAGAGGCCTTTATGGATTATATTAATCAAACTGCTTGTTTTTTAAAATTTACTTATAATATACAAAAAGACAAAGTAACATATTTGGATGTGAGTTTAGCATTTGTTCAAGAAAAGGGATGCCTGGTTTCAAACATATATAGAAAATCCACATTTTCCAATTCATATCTTCATTATGATAGTTGGCACCCCAAACACCAAAAAAGAGCTATTGTCAAGAGACAAATGATGAGGGTGGCCCGCATGGTGAGCGAAATGTCTGATTTTGTAAATTAATTGGAATTTATAGCACAATTATTTTTTAATAGGGGTTACCCCAGAATTTTATGTGACGAAATCATGAATGAAATACTCTTTAAAAGAGATAAGGGCATTATTCTACCTATTCTTAAAAATAATGTGGAACTTTTTAGTGGCACAATGGAACAAAACAGTGATGATTTTATATCAAAAGGGAATTTTTTGTTTGTTTTGACCTACAATGCAGATGCCGAATTTGTTAGAAGTATTATAGAAAAGAATTGGGAATCCTTTTGTAGGTTAAAGAATTTTCAGGAATTTGCTGCTCGTCAAATTAAATTCATTTTTCGTAGAGATATAACATTTAAAAAGATGTTTGAAACATGTACATTAAACAATGGTTCTAACAATAATAAGACTAAAGGAAATTTTAAATGTGGAAGATGCTTGACGTGTAGGCATATTATGACGACTGGCAAGAGATTGGTTATTAACAACATGCGTATTAACATTATGGGACACTTTGATTGTTATTCTGTCAATGTGGTATATATTGCCGTATGTCAGTCATGTACTGCCTTTTATGTTGGAAAGACATGTAGGGCTTTTAGAGAAAGAATAAAGGAACACATATTGGATATCCAACATAAAAAACCTTCAAATGCCTTGGCAAGGCATATTATAACGCATAATGATCATCATTTTAAGTTTTGTATCATACAACAACTAGAAAAAGATCCACAAGGTAGAGTCACTGAATTTCATTTAGATGTTTGTGAAATTAAATGGCAATTTAAACTAAATGCACACTCACATCCAGGGTTAAATGAGTTTGTGTCAATCAAGCCATTCTTGAGATTAAGGCATATTTTGGGATAAACACACCTATAAGGATAATATAAATAAAATCAATCAATATACTATATGGTATATTATTAAATTAAACAGTTTTTATATTTGTACATTATCAGCACCATAACTACAATACAAATACATTTTAATTTTAACGAATATATTTTATTTATGTATTTAATGTATTTGATATGTTATGTATATACATAGTTAATTATAATAAGTTATTTGATTATACACAACACAAGTTAGTTACTATTTTAGGTGGGGTAGTTTTTTGTGATACTTATGTGTTTTTAACAAAGTATTTTTTAACTATGATATTTTTAACAATACATTAATTGTCAATTTATTTGAAGTGATAATTGTTGTAATTAGTGAGTCTTATTGATTGTGGTTATATACTGGTTCAACACACTCTGAAGAAGTCATTCGACGAAACCTAGGTCAGTTGTGGAGAACCAGTTTTCTCATTTTTGTATTTCAGTTGGTGAACCTTGTGCAATAAAGTACTGTGGTGGTTGAGCTTCAGACTCCGTGGATTTTCTTATTGGTCGTGTCGTGGTTTGGTTCCTGGTTCGAGATTGTTTGTCTAAACCATGGAAGAAGATAGCTCCCCTGACAACATCAAGGTACTTTTGCATCAGATTCGTGAGCAACTTCGTGAACACTCAGTGCAGATCAAAACCTTGACTGAGAATATTGCTCTTGTTCCTGTTTCCTCTATGGACAATAGCCTGGGTTTGCCTCTTACTCAAGCTACCCCAGTTGAAAACAATTCAAACAGCTCTAATAAAGAGGCTCCCTTGGTTAACACACATGGGAGACCAAATAACGAAAGTAATGCGATATCTACAGCAAGTAAGACTTCTTTTACTAATTACAGAGAACGTTGGGCTACCAATAATTACAATTTTCAACAGAATGGTAGCCCTAAACTTACCTCCAAGCGAGGAATAACAAATAAATCCATGGCTGATTCATTGAAAGAATTTGAGAAAAAATTATTCAAATTAAAAAAAACCCAGTTAGAAAACAGTTATTTGGATCGGAATATAAAGTTGGGCTTAGTCCCAAAAGGATTGCGTTTATGGAGGTACCCGAATGGGTCAGAAAACAACCAAGATATGCTTAAAGAACTACACCAACTTTTTGACAAAACTGGTGTTTGTATTATGGAACTGATGGTTAAGTACAACAATGTTAAGACTGATACATTATTAAATGAACTGGACTCTATTAATTCTCACATTACACAGGATCTCATATTTGAACAGTATTACACCAATTATGTTAACATCATCCAAGATGTGGACAACTGTTGTGATATAATTTTCCAAAAAAAACTAGTCAAGTTGCAACGAGACGTTCATATGTATGAAAAAGGTCATGTGTATCCCTTTAATGAGAAACGTAGAATGAATTCTGAGATTAACGCTGAAAATAATGCTGGCAACGTTGTAACAACCAATGAACGTAGCCACATTACTGAAGAGGAAGTGACATATAATGAGAGTACCATAAATTCTTCTGATGTTCAAGGCGTGGACCCCCTAAGTGATGAACTTGGGTCTGAAAGAATAAGGCAGCAGGGTCCAGCGAGGCGACAGTGAGGTTTTAGATCTGGGCGAGAGCCAAAACCAAATTTCAATCCTTAAATCAAGACCGAATTGGCCAAGCGCAACGCGAAGGTAAACAAAAAGGTTTACAGCTTACATAGCGCTGCCTGCACTGACCCCGACTGTTTCATTTGTTTAAATATTAGAGAAGTCTTACACCCGCAATACACTGCCAGCTGTTGTACGTGTAATATTCAAGACAAAGCGACTCATAGTGCGGATACTAATGTCGAAATTATGGTCAGTAGACAGCGACAGATAAATGACACTTCTATTTCTGTTACAAATGATGACAATTATGTTGAACTTTCAGTGGACTTAAATGAAACGTTTTTTACACATGAAGAAACTGTCTTAATATCAAGTAATGTTTTTGATAATACTACCAACGAACAGACATTGGTGCCAGTTACTGCTAATGTTAACAATATGGATGAGAGTATGAGTGAATTTTTAAGGTGGTTGGAAGGTCAAGACAGCATTAATGTATGTGATTATAGTAACAATGCTAGCTCAAGTTTCAATGAACACTTTCCTCCCCAAAATGATTTTGGGACAGATGTAGTTTGTTATACATCTAATATACATGACACTGACACTTTGTTAAATATTACAACACACAGCATTATGGATTTGAATAACAGTAATGAGGGTAATTTTATAGATTTGGATACACATAATATATTCATAAATGGTTGTAACATATTAAGTGGATGTGGTTCTCATTTAAATAGTGTTACCGATACAGACTCCTTTATGAGACCAACTGTATTGACATTTATTGACCCAATGACAACAGACAGCCATAATGTGAGTGTGAATAATTCATCATTGTCTTGTTCTAATATTATTACATCTGAGTTGGGTCCTATTAGTAAACCTAAGATTATTTGCAACAAAGCTAATGATTACAAATTATATAACTACTCTGGTTTGGTTCTTGAGACACAACATGTCGAAACATTATCTAAGGGTTTTAATTTTGTACCCTGTAGAAATGCTAACATAGTAGACATCATGTTTGACCTCAAACTCTTTGTTCGTAAGCTAAATCTGGCAGCTTATTTTGGTTTTAGTGACAACAGAAATGGTACTACTCAATTGCAAAGACCTAGTATATTTAATCCACCTTATATTAAAATCACTGAATTATTTGAAAATATGTGCGAATTTGACATTAGGGATTTTTTTCTAAATAAACAGTACAGTCATTTTTGTAATATGACACATGAAGACATCAAGAATATAGAATTTCTATGTAATATCAAAACAATTCGCATTATGAAGCCCGATAAGGGCAATGGAGTGGTTATAGTGGATAAATGTGATTATGTGTCCGAAATGTTTAATATGCTTAATGAAGATAATTACATTGAGGTCAGTAAACATGAAATTAATATGGCTTATCAAAAGATAGATTTGATGTTAGAAGACATGTTATTTCAGGGTAATATTTGTGAAACTGACTTTGATTATATGAATAACAATTTTCCTTTGGTCAGTGGAATATTTGGGATACCTAAAATCCATAAAGGCCTTGACAACGTTCAGTTTAGACCAATAGTTGACGGAAAAAGTAAGGTGGCTTTTATAAGCAAATATGTGGACAACAAAATGAAGCCAGGATTGAAAAGCTTTTCTTATATTACGAAAGACTCTTGGCACTTTTTGGAGAAAGTAAAGAAAGTTGATTTCCAAGAGAATTGCTACTTTGTGACGATTGATGTAGTTAATTTATTTACATCTATTCCCCATGATGTTGGTTTAACATGGTTGGGAGAACAATTGTACGCCACAGGGAGAACAATTGTACGCCACAGGGAAGTTCGATCAGGATGATATTAATACTTGGGTGAGGTTAATGGAATGGGTCTAACAAAATAACTTTTGTTTTTGAAGAGCGTTATTTCAAACAAAATACAGGTGTTGCTATGGGGGCCGCTTGTGCCCCCACTTATGCCAATTACATAATGGCCTTTTGGGAGAACAATTATGTTTTCAACAGTGAATATCTTCCATTTATTACATTTTACACACGGTTTTTGGACGATATTTTTATAATTTGGCAAGGTGAAAGGTTAGCATTAGAGGCCTTTATGGATTATATTAATCAAACTGCTTGGTTTTTAAAATTTACTTATAATATACAAAAAGACAAAGTAACATATTTGGATGTGAGTTTAGCATTTGTTCAAGAAAAGGGATGCCTGGTTTCAAACATATATAGAAAATCCACATTTTCCAATTCATATCTTCATTATGATATTTGGCACCCCAAACACCAAAAAAGAGCTATTGTCAATGGACAAATGATGAGGGTGGCCCGCATGGTGAGTGAAATGTCTGATTTTGTAAATGAATTGGAATTTATAGCACAATTATTTTTAATAGGGTTTACCCCAGAATTTTATGTGACGAAATCATGAATGAAATACTCTTTAAAAGAGATAAGGGCATTATTCTACCTATTCTTAAAAATAATGTGGAACTTTTTAGTGGCACAATGGAACAAAACAGTGATGATTTTATATCAAAAGGGAATTTTTTGTTTGTTTTGACCTACAATGCAGATGCCGAATTTGTTAGAAGTATTATAGAAAAGAATTGGGAATCCTTTTGTAGGTTAAAGGATTTTCAGGAATTTGCTGCTCGTCAAATTAAATTCATTTTTCGTAGAGATATAACATTTAAAAAGATGTTTGAAACATGTACATTAAACAATGGTTCTAACAATAATAATACTAAAGGAAATTTTAAATGTGGAAGATGCTTGACGTGTAGGCATATTATGACGACTGGCAAGAGATTGGTTATTAACAACATACCTATTAACATTATGGGACACTTTGATTGTTATTCTGTCAATGTGGTATATATTGCCGTATGTCAGTCATGTACTGCCTTTTATGTTGGAAAGACATGTAGGGCTTTTAGAGAAAGAATAAAGGAACACATATTGGATATCCAACATAAAAAACCTTCAAATGCCTTGGCAAGGCATATTATAACGCATAATGATCATCATTTTAAGTTTTGTATCATACAACAACTAGAAAAAGATCCACAAGGTAGAGTCACTGAATTTCATTTAGATGTTTGTGAAATTAAATGGCAATTTAAACTAAATGCACTCACATCCAGGGTTAAATGAGTTTGTGTCAATCAAGCCATTCTTGAGATTAAGGCATATTTTGGGATAAACACACCTATAAGGATAATATAAATAAAATCAATCAATATACTATATAGTATATTATTAAATTAAACAGTTTTTATATTTGTACATTATCAGCACCATAACTACAATACAAATACATTTTAATTTTAACGAATATATTTTATTTATGTATTTAATGTATTTGATATGTTATGTATATACATAGTTAATTATAATAAGTTATTTGATTATACACAACACAAGTTAGTTACTATTTTAGGTGGGGCAGTTTTTTGTGATACTTATGTGTTTTTAACAAAGTATTTTTTAACTATGATATTTTTAACAATACATTAATTGTCAATTTATTTGAAGTGATAATTGTTGTAATTAGTGAGTCTTATTGATTGTGGTTATATACTGGTTCAACACACTCTGAAGAAGTCATTTGACGAAACCTAGGTCAGTTGTGGAGAACCAGTTTTCTCATTTTTGTATTTCAGTTGGTGAACTTTGTGCAATAAAGTACTGTGGTGGTTGAGCTTCAGACTCCGTGGATTTTCTTATTGTTCATGTCGTGGTTTGGTTCCTGGTTCGAGATTGTGTGTGTGTGTTTGTCCCTGTCTGTCTGGGACTGAATAATGCTTTTAGACTTCTCACATTCCATACCATTCCTATACCCACCTTTGGCAAGGCTGATGGCGTCACTAACCTAGAAATACACCTCTGGGAGTACTGTAACCCAGTAATCTGGGTAGTGCGTTCTGTAACTGCGTAATGCTGTAGTGTGCTAAAATAGTTAGGTCGGTATTCTAATCCCAGACCTGCAAAGTGTGTGTGTGTGTGTGTGTGTGTGTGTGTGTGTGTGTGTGTGTGTGTGTGTGTGTGTGTGTGTGTGTGTGTCTGTTTGCGTGAGACATATACAGTGCATTGTAGAGTATGCACTCTTTGTACAAATCACATGACCACCTTTATCATTCCTGCTGTTGTCACCCACCTAGGTATACACCTGTAGGCATGCTGTAACCCAGTATTTGCCATAGCATGTACCGTACAAGCGTATTGCTGCAGTGTGATAGGGTAGGTAGGGGTTTGTATAGAGGGCATGGCAAGTGTGTGTTTGTCTGTCAGAGCCTGTGTAGAGGTGGTTCTGAGTGTCTTACCATTGGACATGTTTGGGAGCGGATTTTGTAGTTTTCCTATATGGTGTCCGTCTTATGACACATTGGCCACCTCATGAGGAGTAAAGCTGTCTGTCAGCCACGGGCTGTGTTGGTAAGCCATACCCCTACATCTGGCCAAAGGCCTGATTAACAAAGTATGCAGCCCTACTTGTACCCGGTATATGTCCCGCACCTATGTGCCATGCACAAACAAACTTGTCTTGGATATCCCGCTATGTTCCTAGTACCATACACATTGATGACAGATAGTAGGCATGGTGTGAATGCAGTGGCCTGCAGAGGACATGGCAGCCTGTACAGCGGTACAATAGGCACATATATGTGGACATCGTGCCTTCACTATGTTCCACACTGGATGCCTGCAGCATATGTGGTGCCATCAAATGTGATCCACAGAGGCCATACAATGCTGTACACATGTGCCCTGTATGGACCCATGCCACTGACACCATGGAATAGCTGTATCATACTATCAATGCAGGTGCAGGGTCGACCTGCTCACTATAAGCAGGTTTCGCCACACCAGGCCAGTACTGGCATATCGGGGAATAACAGGCTGTGTACACAATATGTTCTTGCCAAACCAGGTACACCTGTACATGTCACTGTACAGTATTGTGGGACATGCACATCCCAGGCAATGTCCATGTGAAGGACTATAAAACACAGACATGGCATGCATTGCAAAGCTATGGCCATACACACTGGTAACCAGGATGTCAGGCCAGATCATGCAGTACCCATCTGTGTGGGACATTGCAAACACTACACCCCTGCACTGCACACCATTGTCGGGTGATGCAATGCCAAGGATTACCCCTCACCCAGTCTTGTACAGCCATCTTGCACAGCCAACCACTACAAACCCATGAAGCAATGCATACATGCATGCCAGTACTCTCACCTTGTGTCTGCCTGTGGGTTGTGATGCTCCCAACCACAGTCACTCCCAGTATAACCCTCATCGGCATACCAACAGATGTCAAGTACTTTCACATGCCCTAGCCCATAGAACCTCCAGATATCCCCTGTGGTGCATGTAGTCCTGTGCATTACTGCAGTGTGGCAAACTAAGTAGTTAGGTTGTGTGTTTGTGGCCCTGGCAAAGAGTGTCAGTGTGTGCCCATTAGAGAGTATGGTTGTGGTTACAATGGCATCCGTTCATGTGGACAGCCATGTGTGCCACACCTAATGTATGTCTACTATATCTCTGTTGCAGATGTCACTCACCTACACACATATATGTTCTTACAGCATAGCAACATGTCACCTTTGTGGCACATATAGTAATGTCATGCACATGTAATAGTAATGAGTAGTCAGTCAGGGGTTTGACCCCTGTACAGTTAGGCGTGTGGCAGACGATGCTTAGGGTTAAGTCTCCAAGCCCTTCCCTGGTGTACTTTGCCTGTCCCACCCGCACACTCTCTGGTGGATGTGAAGGAGTACACCTGCACAGCAGCAGCATGTGTACTGTAAGGGATGGACATGGTCAGGTGATGGCCTCTGCACCTATTGCAGTCCTCCTCTAGCTGATTACATGTGGTACAGCTGTGATGGTGTTCCCATAGCCATCCATATGATAAACACAGTACACTATCTACAGAAAACATGTTGTTATTTGGTCATGACAGTCGCTGTGAGTGGTACCTGGATGTGGTGTTCTGACACGGCATCACAGATGATATCTCAAACATTTTACACAGTGGGAAATAGCCTAAAGACAGGAGGGTGATGTGCCACAAATGACTACAGCTTGTAAGTGTAGCTATGCTGCATTGAAACTACTGCCTGTTTAACATGTGTGTGGCAATGGCTATTCTGCATGTTATAATACAGACATGACAGTACTCTGCCCATGAGAGACTCCCATCTGTAGGGCCATCTGTGAACTGGTCAGTGTGTGCAACCATTTGTTTCCTGTGTTAGTCACTGAACACACATCTGTAAGCAGCAGAAGCACAGTGTGAGGATTGCAGACAGTACATGATGATAGGGATGTGTTACTGCCATCACATCCCTGACTGGACATGTGTCACATGAGACAGTGGTATGACAGACACTGTCTGGGGTTCCCAGTGACAAGCCAATAATGGGCAACTGCTTATAGCTGCGATCACATGCACATTGTACAGATGCCATGCAGTATATATGCATGTGTTGTTCTCCCTCTGCAAATGTATACCATCTGTTGTGTTGGGTTGATGGTGATATCTATGCATACTGTTGTAGGTAATCCTGTATGCTGTTATGTTGGGTTGATGGTGTTATCTATGCATACTGTTACAGGTAATCCTGTATGCTGTTGTCTATCACTAAGCCATATGTGGGTTTAAACTGCAACACCATAGGCTGAATG
Source organism: Protopterus annectens (assembly GCF_019279795.1). NCBI lineage: Eukaryota > Metazoa > Chordata > Ceratodontiformes > Protopteridae > Protopterus > Protopterus annectens. Next base: position 1,158,855,414 of record NC_056726.1, on the reverse strand, counting down.
GGTTGGGATGTCCCGGCAGAACCTCCTGTCCCACTTCAGCTGACCATGGTACTGGGCACTAGCACATCTGGGGCCCAGTCTTGGACATCAACCTCTGTTGGCTCTGCACCACCTTCTGGTGGTACCACCACTGAGGATGGAGCATGTCCCCCCTGGGAGCAGGACCAGACAGGTACATGTCTGCTGTTGTGTGTTCCCGGACATTTTCCGTAGATGGCTCACTAAGGGGTTCCGAAGCCAAATACACCAGCTCAAGGGCGGAGTGTAACATTTACAGGGTGATGCTGCCCCTCCTGGACAGCCCCCAGCACTGCCTCCTTTGCAGCTGTTTAGGTGCAGTGGCAGTTGCCCATGGCTGGGGACCTCTGTCCCACTGTTCCCATGGGCTTGTGAATGCCGAACACCCATCCCCGTCCGGGGTGTATTCCCCCACATGTGTCATATACCAATCCTGTATGCTGTCTTTCCTGTGATCCTACACTACCTATCCTCCATGGCCATACCTACACTCCTTCCCCTACATCCGACCCTCACCTACGGAAACATAAGGCCAATCATCTCCTAGGACAACATCTGCCCTATACATAGCTGCCCATTTCACACACATGCCCACTGGACACATGTAACCCTTGTAATATGCATCACAACATACTCCTGTTATCGTCACCCCTGTCCCTCAGGTGCACAATCCTGGTATGCACATCACTCCTACATGGTCCAGGTACACGTAATGAGGATGACCCCATTGTATACACAACACTACCGGTCCTACTATGGTTACCCCATTTACCTTTATCATGATGGTGATGTTGCACACAGCACCTTGCAAGAGTACTGTTCACACATAATGACTGGACAGGTACTGTTGTGGTAATGTACATCACATGCACAGAGTGATGTATACGGCCAATGTACAACTATTTGCATATATGAATGACACATTTCTGTCTGAGGGAGTCTTGAGATCACATAGAACAACACCACTACATAATACAGGAATCGCTGGTGTTTCCAGTTTCATTCGTTTGTAATGCTTTGTTGCCACATGGTATGTTCCTGATATATCTCTATATATGTATGTACCTATATGCTGGACATAAACACTCACATATATATTTACTTGATGGGATACATTCCTATACTGTTGAATGACTGCGCTGTATGATATGCTTGTGGTACTGTCCATTGTCTGTATATCTGCCATTGCATATTGATAATTCACATTAGCTGTATGCTCGGGGTCCTGGACATTTGTTTATTGGACCTCCCACCAACATATGCCCAGACTGAACATATGTTACCTGTAACTGCTTTAATATAACCTAGGTATATACATGTGTATATTTACTGTAACATATATATATCTATTTACATTAATATATACAGATATATCTGCATATGTATGCATACATATATA